>NC_056733.1:1180464958-1180669958 GCF_019279795.1 Protopterus annectens | reverse complement strand
GTCAGACTCAAAGCCTGTCACAAGTGGTTTCCCACAGGGCTCAGTCCTGGGTCCACTCTTGTTCGGCATCTACTTTTCTGAAGTACAAGCAAACACAGGAGGGTTATGGCTGACAAAGTTTGCAGATGACTGCAAACTGGCCATAGTCGAAAACACATCTGACACAGATATCCTCCAGAAGGGCCTCACAGAAACGGATAACTGGTGCCAGAGCCAAGGCCTGAAGTTAAACGCAAAAAATGCATAGTCATACCCTTCGGGAAAAACAAGGTTACCCCTAGCTACCATATAGGTGGCAATCCACTGAGCACAGAAAAAGTCATCAGGGATCTGGGGACCCAGGTTGACAGTAGCCTTTCGTTTGACACTCATGTTGCTAAAGTAGTAAGGAAAACCTTCTATATCGCCCACCTGATCATGAAGGGATTCACATCTAGATCAAGGGAGGTCATCGTCCCCCTGTACTCATCACTCATTAGACCTATGATTGAGTACAATGCCCGTTCGGAATGTATCTGACCAGACACCTGCTGCAGCTTGAAAGGCCCCAAAAGTTCCTCACCAAAAGGATAAAGGGTCTCAAAAATATGTCTTATGCTGCCCGACTGAAAGAACTCCAGCTCTATTCAATCTCATACCGCTTGCTCAGAGGTGACCTGTGCCTGACATATAAGGCCATGTCAAACCCAGATTTGATGAATATGCTTCACCTCAAAAAATCTAGATCCCTCAGAACCACAAGGGTGGGAGACTTAAACCTTGACACGGTTATAAATAGAACGTGCTGGAGGGACAGATTCATCACCCAGAGACTCCCTATGCTGTGGAACAAAATCCCGGTACATGTGAGGCAGAGCACCTCGCTGGCCTTGTTCAAGAGGAATCTTGACCAATGGATGGGAGATCGCAGATATACCCCAGGGATTACTTCAGTGTCACTGCTTGACAGAGGCACAGCAAAATGATAGGCATAATTTTTATTCAAACTAAAGGGGTGGTGAAAGCCACATAACTATGGGCTAGGCCAGTTATTGTGCGAATGCTCTGACCATTGATAGGGTTGCCACATTTTCATATGTCCAGGATGGGATATATTCGGGACACACCAGATTTTTCAGGCCAACACATACCCACAGTCAGTACAGGGTTTAGAACTTTAATTATTTTCCTAGATGAGAGCTTATTCTTGTAGCAGTGTAGTTTGCTTATGTCAGCGCCTTAATCACCCTATATCCAACTGCCACTATGCGAATGTGTAAAGTATATTTTCTCAATAATTCATGTGGGGAGATGTGCATCACGTGTTTAAGCCTGGGCAGTAGGTTCTGCATGACCGGCTGGAGGCTGAGCAGTCTCGTGAACCACTACTGCACATGCAACTTGTGTCCAGATGTCTACAGGACTGGACATCGTGTCGTAATACCAAGTCTGATGTTTACACAGGATACTTATCCCATGAGGGATATCCAAAAATTGAACAAGCCAATAACCTTCGATTTTTTTGGATTTACGAAAATGTGATAGGGTTTTACATGCAAGGGATACATAGTTTGCAATCCTGACACTGCCTAGGGTGACACTGCCTACTAGATAGGAGTAGTGGTCACTATGTGCAGATATGGCTGCGCCAAGCTAGCAGCCCAAGAATGGCTGGATTTGGTGGACGTTCAGGAATGGGGAGGTTGTGTGCTGTAGAGGGATGGGTATTCAATTATGCATCCAGGTGTGTTGTAATTGGATGGCTCTGTTCCATCCAGATCATTATGTGGGTATGTGCCAGTGACATTTCTGTACATGTGTATCGCACATTTTAATATTCATATGTTTGTGTGATTGTGTTCTACAGTATGGCCTGTCAGGTGGTATTGCGGATGTGTATGTTTGTTCTTTGTGTTTCTTTCTGATTTCCCCACTGCTCCCTCATACACCTTCAGTTCACCTATTGTGCATCCAACACAGTCTCCCCTTTGCAGATTATTACATTACCCGTCCCCCCCACACCCATATTCCACACACTCCATCCATCCCTTCTCTGGTTGATGGCCCATGGCACGGTCAAGGGAACACACTGCATACACTACATATCTCTGGTACCTGTATGGTTGTGATGACTACCCTGGCATTTTTCATCTTCCACATGCTGTACATCACACACATAGGTACACGCAAATACTTATCTTTCATGACATGGTAGGTAGACCCAGGTAATACCTGTTCATCTTTGAACCATACTGACAAGGACAGCTTGGATGACAAATGGGCAGATTTTGGCCGAATGCTCTGAACATTGGTAGGGTTGCCACCTTTTCATATGGCCAGGATGGGATATATTCTGGACACACATCAGATTTTATAGGCCAACACATACCCACGGTCAGTGCAATGGATAGTACTTTTGTTTTATGCCTAAATTTAAGCTTATTGTTGTAGCAGTTTAGATGCTTCTTCTGTTTCATTTACTTGCTTATTCTATTTCTTGTAACATGTAGGTATGTTACATATGGAAATAACTATTGTATGTGACTATTACATGAGATGTGGGACATAATTATGTCATACGGTCCTGGGATATTTTACATTTATAATGGTTTTGGTATGGACACAACTGCCCAGATGGGTACTGTCCCTCACAATGTGGGACAGGTGGTAACCCTGACCATTGGGCTAGACTTAGCTATTGGCGGTGCGCTAACACGATGCATTTTGCTTCCACTTGGTATAACTATCAACACTGCATTAGAATACGGGCACAGGGTTTTAAATGTCATTTGTTTAAGGGATGGGGACTCAATATCCAGCTACGTGCATTTGTGTTTGCTTCTTATTTTTGTGTTCACAAGAATTGTCTTGCATGCTTTGCATACATTTCAATATCCACGGACACTGACAGGTGTGATTACTATTGCAGGCAGGCTGTAATATTCAGCATTTTAGGTTGCACGTAAACAGCCGACATGCCCATGCCTCTATGCGGCACTTCGACACGCCCCATGCACTCGCACGTTTCCTATGCACGTGGATGTGGCAGCAGCCTGCCTTCATTAATATGCATATGGCACTACTGTACCATCTGCATGCTGCACGGTCGGCACAAGCCTAACACCGGCCTTGCACTGAGCTTCATGAATCCCGGGGTATATCTAATATTTTCATTTCTCTAATTAAGGGGCAATTGTTCAGGTTTAACATAGTTATTTAATTTAAGATTTGGACTGAGGTGGAGTGGTTGGAAAATATTAAAATGACTTGTTAGATTTAGTGATTTGATAATATTTTGCAAGATGGTTATATTTTTAAGCAGTTATTTGGTTTGATTCTATCCATATGTTCTTTATTGAGAAAGGTTAGGGACTTAGGGTTGATTTTAGAACCACTTACTAGATTATATCATATTTTTACCCAAATAGGGATCCATTTTGTTTTAGTTGGACAATAGTCAGAGATTGCTATAATTGTATTAGCATTTATTATGCTATAATAGAGTTTAAAATCTTGGAGGCTCAAACCACCAATTGTTTTGGGATAAATCAATTTCTGATAACTAATATGAATCAATTTGAGTTCCCAAAGAAATTTAAATGAGGAGAAATCTTGTTGTAATGTTTATAAGTAATATTTTTTGTTGAAAAGATCCACCTTGCTGTAAATACCATACATTTTAATCTTCCTGTTAATAAAAGTAGGAAGTTATCTATAAGTCTGGATGTTACCTTTGTTGAACATTACTTTACTTCTGAAATGTATGTTGTGATGTCATTTATGTCTGCTTCTACATTGGAGCCTGAATCATGCTTGAAAGGGTCAATTGGCCAGCCAATCAACCCAGTTATCAAACTGCAATAAATAATTAAATAAACATATTAAATAAAGCCAGGTGAAGAATGCTGTGGCCATGGCAAAGAGCCAGAGTCTTGCACATAACGTCTTCCCATTGTAAAGCAGACATACTTCAGCAAAAGTGATTGTATGCATCACCCACCTAGAAACTGGCTACAGTGTGCATCTGGCACTGGAAACCCAAGTAGTAATGTGTAAAGAGCAGAGCTATCATCATTTGCACAGGTAGTGGAGGGCACACATGTGTGAATGACTTTACAGGCAAATGTGTGAGTGCTAAGGACAACAAAAAACAAAACTACGCCTGTGTGCAGGACTTTGAGTGTGGGGGAGGTAGGGGGCCATCAACATAAAAAAAAACTTTGCTGGAGGGTCAGTGTAAGTAGATGTCTGCATGTGTGATGTAATGTGGGCTGTGATGGTATGACTGCATGCTGATGGAACAAAACCTTAGCAGTTAATTGCAACACTGCAGATATACCTACTGGACAAGTCCAGGGCATACATGGTAGAGGGCTGAGCATCCCATGCATGCACCCTCCCACGACAGCTGCCTCTACAAGGAGTTGCAGTAGTTATACCATGGCCCTGTCTAGAAGTTAGTGTGCTGCATGACTGTGAACAATGTCTGTTACCAAAGGTCTATGTCAGATGAATGAATGTTCATTTACCCAAATTTCATTTACTCAAGATGACAACAGCGAACATTCAATCCAATGAACATTCACATCACTGGAATTTTAATCTGGTAAAAGAAGCAGTTGGCCAACATATAAAAAATAACACACTAAAGCATGTCAAACCCACCTAACTGGAGGACTTGCCCCTCCACCCCCCAGGGTAAATTTCCCCATTTTGGCCAACTGCCTCTTTTCCCGGACTAAAATTCTGGTGATGTAAACGTTCATTGAATTAAACATTCGGTGTTGTCATCTCGGGTAAGTGAAATTTAATTGAGTGGAATTTCAGTCTACTGAAGTAGACCCATTACCATCTATGCCACTAATGTGACTGCCACATCCCTACTGATATCCTCTCCTGGATGTAGACACCTCCGCAACAGATGTAACTGTAGTATTATGTGACTGTGAATTAAGTTTCTACAGCCATGTTGGCCACTCCTCATGAAGTTAGTGTTGGAATCATAGAGGTAATCTTGCACATCCTGCATTAGCCTTACAAGCTTTAAAATGGTCGAGGAGATACTAGCGTCAGCCTCAATGATGGCTTTGCACATCCATTGGATCACAGTGATTGACACAGCAACTTTAATGGGTGGGCAGTTACTGTGTTTCCAATCAGTACCTGCAACACTAATATGTGCCCCCACCCAGTAGGGCTACTTGCAGATTTTGACACTTGCCCAGTAACTTGTCTTCCCTTGTGTGGTGTCAGTTTTGTGAGTGCCCACAGGCACAGAGGCTGTATTCATGGTCCATATAGGGGATTCAGTGGTCACATTCCTTGTGTCCAACACACATATGCACACACTGTACTTCTTGACCACGCCTGCTGTTTACCTCTATCATAAGCTTCATTATAAGAGATTTCAGAGCCTCCAACATCAGGCAGTAGCAATTCTGTAGTGATGGTATCAGACAGACAATCACTGTGGATGAAGCGAAACACAATATCTTGTGCACATCTAGCCCAGCACCAGAAGCATACAATAACACCATATATAATACTAGTGTTTTCACACCAAACATTTAAATACCATACCTTCTGCAGTTGGGAATGCAGGTTGAATCCCTAATGTTCCTGTATAACCCAAAACAGACAGCTTTACTAAGTTTGTAGTGAATTTTGAGGCGAGGACTATTATGTATACTGTTATATAGGAAGACTGCTTCCTACCTGGGGTATCGCCAGTAGATATGAGTGGGTAACAATGAAGCTCTGTACCAATGAACAGTACCAAACTGGGGGACCATGTGGTGTTAGCACTCTCTATGCCAAATGCCAGAAACTCCTCTGTCTGTCAGAGGTGGCTAGACCAGTGGCGCACCTCCTATCAACCTACCTACCCCTGCCAGGTGAACAATTTTATTTCACATGACATAAGTAATTTCAGTGGTCCTCTAGGACATCATTTCATAAGTATGGTCCTGACCACTGAAAGCATTGATTTCCACCATAAGATCTTTCCAGGTACATTCTGGGTAGCCCCCATCAGCTGCATCCTGCCCAAAGAGCTGTTGGCCATGGAGACCAAGGTATCTAAGTAGCATCTTATTCTCTGCCTCTGAGAACATTGACTTTTGACTAGCTTTCTCAGCAGAGCCAGTGTTCTTTGGTTTGATCTCTTTTTTTGGCATTTCTCTATAAAAAGTGAAAAGCATGGTATTAGTAAGGGGATTATGACCACTTCCCCATATACCATGCTGCTGGTGTGTCCGATAGTGATGTCTGCCCATAGTGTTACAATCTGGCAGTTGTTACATTCCAGTCAACAAGGGGACATGACTGTTTCTTCTCATTATAAGACCAGACTGTTGCAAATGTAGTATTCTTAGAATCTGTACAACAGGCAAATTTTGTGAGTCAAATGCTACTTCCAAGGCTGGCCTGAATGTAGGCACATGTGTTGTGGGTACTTGCTGCTGGGTGAGTTCCATAAAAGGTTGGCTCCCTATTGAAATGACATGTCAAAACATGACTGAAACTGTAGGAGAAAAGGGAATCTTGAAAATCACTTTTCCCCTTTAAATTTCTTTTTTTACAGGGGGACAAGCTGCTATGCACCCCTTCCGCCCCTGATGTGGGGAGGAAGCCCTCCCCTAAACCCTCCAAACACATATGCACCAACTCTGAGATTATGCAATTAGGCTTCCATGAACTGTTTTTTCTAAACTGCTCAGTTTCTGCATTGCACTGACTGGTCAAACTCTGAGCTGAATTCTATGCAGCACGATGCACATCCCTAGATACCTGTGGGCAATACTGCACATCTTTGAATCACCTTATGGTTTTCGGGAATAAATACAATTCCACATCTAATGTATTAGAAATGGAGCCTCTGCACTGCATGCTGTTTGCATGCATATAAGCTGACACAGGGCTATTATGTTTCACATCTTACAGTGCACTTTTCAGAAACTGTAATAATATTGGGCTGTCCCTCCACATGTTGAGCAAATGAGGTACCCAGTGTTTTAGAGTTCCTATTATCTGATCGAACGTTTAGGCTATCTAAATGTCGATCTGGTAATAGCGAAAGCATAAAAACGCGAGCAGCCGATTTAACGCAGGGAAAAAAAATCCCTTGGCTGTTATGCAGATTTTGCTCCTTTCCCCACTGTAAAATTATTTCGGATTTGGTATATTTAGTTACGGGGAGTGTGGGGTGTACAGTCCCTCACTTCATTTGGTTTAATTTTTTTTTTTTATTTTGTGGCCCAGGGAATTCATTCCCTACTTTAAATCGGCCGTCCGCTGTTTTCATTTTTCGATATTACCAGGTCAACATTTAGGTATTCGCTAACCTAAACGTTTGATCGGGTAATATAGACGCGTGTTTTACGCACTTGGAAAAATAGAGTATAGGTGTGGCCACAAGGTACCTGCCATATTTCATTATCATGTATCAGAAAATTGTGAAGTTGTCTGAAAGAGAAGAGAGTGCTTCTTTCTAGACACTGAGGTGGTATGTAGAGGAATCTGAAATACTCCCCTTATTCCTCCACTGAGACTACAACCAGAACTTTTGAAGAAGACGTATGAAGGCCCTCAATATAAGACTGAGACCTGGAATGTTTTAGCACAAGCTGTGTCACATGCAATGAGCATCCTGCACATAGTTGAGCAACATTGTATTATTACAGTGTCATGCAGTGATACCATTCCAATCTTCTTGACCCGTGAGAGGTCAAGATTACAGATGAATTACCGCCAATGTACTGTAAGTAGCCTTTCTTTGACCTACACATACAAACTGCTAGTGTGTGCCATCACATCTCACACACTCCTGTTTTTTTCCATAGCTGCAGAAGCTAAAACAGAGAATGCAACTTAGAGAGCACAGGAGTGAGTACACCTACTTCATACAGTATAGGCTTAAATCTCAACATTACTGAGAACAGGTAACTGTATTGCCAAAACACGTATGAGTTGGCCAAATATAGTTGCAGTCTACCAGATTATAAGTTTTATCCAGTGCTGCCAATTGTCTGTTAAGTTTTATAATTCAAAGATAGCTTTATGACTATTTAGTGCTATAACTCTGGGGGGGTCCATGCAGATTTATTAGACTTGTAGACACAGCTCAACATGTTATGCAATTATCTTTTAGAGCCCATATGCTGATAGTTGTAGAATTGATGCCCTCCCTTGGTTGTATATAGTGCCATCACTGCACATTTCATGTGGGTGTCTGTTGATCTTTCCAGTGTAGTTTCAGTAACATTATCAGGAAAAAAGTATATATGAGCTGTATTTTTTTCAGTGCATCTATACCTTTCTCTCTACTATACTGTTTGTCTATCCTGTGCATTACATGCATTTATTTTAGTTATTACTTTGGTTGAACCCATTTATTTTTCAGTTATAGGCAGCAGCATCTAGATATGTACCTGTCAATCCAGCAAGGCATAACAGACCTCCATATATGGCTGCACCAACCCAACATCTGTGCACCAGGCTACCATGGTCATCTGCACACTTCAAACAGCAGCTATATGGGACATACAAGCCAGCCTTGCACTGCATTTTGGGGCTTTTGTCCCCATCGGTCGCAGTGGAGGTGGAGGTGATTGGGTCATCAAATAGGGGCAGCTGACCGACATCATGGGGAACCTGATTGACAGGCAGCTAGATGTCAGCATGAGTCATCTCAAGAACCTCCTCCAGTGGCTCATTGAGTTACATGCCTGCACCGCACTGGCTCCCCAATCGGATTGGTGAGGGAGCCCGGCATGGTAAGTAAACTCCCACTGGGTCATGGCTGGCAGGGATGGCAGCTGTACAACATCACTCTATACCTCATCAAGGTATTACCCTCCCATTTGTGCCTATGCCCACACCTGCTTGTTGTTCAATTCCCCCAGACTCCATCTGTTTGGATGACATTCACAACCTCTCGTTGTGTCAGCACCCATTAGACATACCATTACGTGCTACATGACTGCCTGTTGTAACCTTAGTCATGTTCCCTTTTAATTTGCTATACCACAACATAGCTCATCTTAGTGTAATAATGTGTAATCTCAGAGTTGATATATTTAAGTAGCAGGGGTTGTGGGGAGTGCAGGGGGCTTGCCTGCCTGATAAACGTTGGAGTAGACTAATATGTTTAGTCTTTTAATTGTTTCTCTATGTACTTCTGGCGGAGTATAGTAAGTGTTGGTATCCTGTAGTTATTTTAATATTATGAGATTCAGTATTTCGAGTTTTCAGTATTTTGAACTTTGAGATTTTGGACTCAGTATTTTGAATTTCGAGATTATGAGCTTTCGAGATTAAGAAGTGGACCCATATACACACACACACACACACACACACACATATATATATATATATATATATATATATATATATATATATATATATATGTGTGTGTGTGTGTGTGTGTGCATGTATATATATATATATATATATATATATATATATATATATATATATATATATATATATATAGATATAGGTTCATAGGTAGGTACTAGGCTATTGGCCATAGGGCCTATACAAGCCTAGCCAAAAATGTACCCTGGCTTTCGCCACCCAAGAAAATTATTTTCCTGTGCCCCTGTCAAGCAGAACCACAGAAGTGATCCCCAGGGTGAATTTCCTATTACACATCCAATCATCAAGATTTTTCTTGAAGAGTGCTAATGAGGAGCTCTGTTTGACATAGATAGGTAGTCTGTTCCAGAGTATGGGAAGTCTCTGGGACAGGAATCTATCCCTCCAGCATGTTCTGTTTATTGTGGTGACAAGGTTTAGGTCCCTAGAGTGTGTAGCTCGAAGGGATTGGGATTTCTTTAATTGGAGCATGTCCAACAGCTCTGGGTTTGACATAGCTTTGTATGTTAGGCAGAGATTGCCTCTGAGTAGGCGATATGCGACGGAGTAAAGCTGGAGTTTTTTTGAGATGGTCTGCGTAAGGCATCTGTTTGAGGCCAGTAATCCTCTTTGTGAGGTATTTTTGCGGCCTTTCCAGTTGTTGTAGATGTCTTGTGAGGTACATACCAAAAGGGGCATTGTACTCTATAATGGGTGTAATGAGTGATGAGTAGAGGGGAACAATGACCTCTTTTTTTCTGGATGAGAAACCTTTTGTGATGAGGTGTGCCAAGTAGAAGGATTTCCTGACCACTTTGGCGATGTGATTATCAAAGGAGAGACTACTGTCCACCTGTGTCCCAAGGTCTCTTATCACACTTTCGGTGTTAAGTAGACTATCACCTATGTGGTAGTTCATGGATACAGAATTTTTACCAAAGGGGATGACAATGCACTTTTTGGCATTGAGCTTGAGAACATGTCTTTGACACCAGGCATCTGTCTCAGTGAGGCCCTTTTGTAGGATGTCCACATCATTAGGAGTTTCGATTATGGCTCCTAGTTTGCAGTCATCTGTGAATTTAGTTAGCCAAAGACCTTCTGTGTTATCCTGTACTTCAGAGAAGTAGATACCAAACAGGAGAGGACTCAGGACTGAACCCTGTGGTACTCCACTTGTCACTGGTCTGAAATCTGATTTGGAGTCTGCTACTTTCACAGTGTGGGTTCTTTCAGTAAGCCAGTTGGCAACCCATCTTGTGACATAGGGATTTATACCTAGTTTAGTGAGTTTATCTATAATTCCAGAGTGGGGGATGGTGTTGAACGCCTTGGCGAGATCTAGATAGGCTGTGTGAACCACCTTACCCACATCTATGGCTTTGGTGACTACTTCAAAGAAGTCTATCAGGTTTAGGTGACATGATCTGCCTTTTACAAACCCAAACTGTGTGGGGTCCAGGGTTTGGAGATATCCAATGTCTTTGTTTATGAGTTCCATGATGATACGTTCCTTGGCCTTGCAGACGAGGCTCGTCAGGCTAATGGGGTGGTAGTTCCCAGGGTCTGTTGTGGCCCCACCTTTGTGGAGTGGGATAACTGTCACAGTGCGCCATTCAATGGGCACAAAGCCTGAGGTGAGGCTATGATTGAACATGGTACTTAGGTGGGGTGCCAGTTAATTTTGAAGTTCATGTAGAAGGCAGCCTGGGATGTTGTCATGTCCCATGGATGCTGTGTTCTTGGCTTTGGAGAGTGAAGTTTTGACCTGTGCAGCCATGATTACAGGAACTTTGCATTCTTCCAGTATAAAGATGGGCCCTTTAGGGGGTGAGAGGAGGGTAAAGTTAGCACTGGACCTATCTGCCAGGATGTTGGCAATATTAGTTGGTTCTGTATATTTAGTGTCATTGTGCTGTAACTCAGAGCAGATCTGAGTGTTGCCATTGAGATTTTTGACATAGCTATATAATGCTTTGTGGTTGTCTTTAGACTCAGTGGCAATTTTGTTTTCATAACTAGCTTTGGAGGATTTTATGAGGGATCTCAGCTTCTTACTGAGGCTGACCAGGGAGTTCCTCCAATCGTGGGATTTTACTCTTTTTTGCAACAGTTTCTTTCTTCTGTTGTAGAGTTTGTTTATGGCAGAAGACCACCAGATTGGCTTCCTTTTTTTGGAGGATAGCATCTTGGTTCTGTTAGGGATAGCACGATCCATACACTCGTGTAAGTGCTTATAAAGTGCATTTGTGTAGGATTCAGCAGTTATACCTCTATTGTCCATCTGCATGGGTGTCATGAAGTTTGCCACTTCTGTCTTAAGAAGCGTGAAGTTGGCTTTGGAGAATTTTTTACGGTTGTTTTCCTAATGGGGGGTGGGAGAGGGATGTGGATGTCTAGGGTGATTAGCTTGTGGTCAGATCTCACCAACTAGGAGCTGACCTCTGGTGTGGAACATCGGTCACCCATGTTGGTGATGACCAGGTCTAGGATATTGCTGCCTCTGGTGGGGGTGTGGATAAGTTGATCCAAAGCATTGGAATTGGTGATTTCCAGAAAACGTTGAGCAAAAGAGTTGGTACATGATTAGTTTTCCCAGTTAATGGTAGGATAGTTGAAATCACACATTATTAGAGTGTTGGGTTGTACCTTAATATTTTCCAGTGTATCAAGAAAAGAGGAGTGGGAATCCTGGGGCATGGTGGGGGGTCTGTAGCAAGCTACAATCTGGATTGTGGTTTTGCCCAGAGTTAGTTGAACTTGGATAATCTCGGATGCATTATGCTGAGCAACTAGCTTGCAGGTGTGGATATCCTTAATGAATATGGACACGCCTCCACTTTAGTGTTTCGGTCTGGGTTTGGTGGCTGAAAGGTGTGGTATGAATTAAAGCCTGGTAATGCAGGGGTGCTCTCTGGAGCTTTGAACCAGGTCTCTGTCACTGCACAGATGTCAATGTTCTCCATTTTAAGGAGTGCCTCAAGTGAGTGCATTTTGAGGTTTAGACTTCTAGCATTGAGTAGCATTACCCTCAGATTTTGCTTGCTTGTACCTGTTACAGTGGTGAATTTGTCATTTGAACCATGCCTAAAAAAGGCACTATAGGGGTGGCAAGAGCCTTTGCCAGTATCCGGAATCCCAAGGGTGACAGGTGCAGGCCATCTCTGGCAAAGCAGCGTGGTCTGTCGATCATGTCATCCCAGGCAGACAGATACTGGATTCACTTAGAATGACACCAGAAGCTTAGCTAATTGTTAAAGTCAATCATTTTGTCCTTGTACTGTCGTCTCATTCTGGGTGATGGCAGGATGCTACTCAGGGCTAGGGTCATACCGGCCTGGGCTACAAGATCAGAGAGCTCCTCCATGTCTCTTTTCATGTAGTCCAGGGAGGTATGTCTCAGGTGTATGTGTGTATATATGTGTGTATGTATATCTATAGATAGGCAGGTAGATATATAGGCACCTGAACCACAAACATATTTTACCCTATCTTCTCTATCACAATCCTGGCGGTCCCTTAAGTTTCTACCTTATATTCCACCCTCTGTTTCCTTATCCCTTTTAAAATGCTTTCCTATATTCTCATTTCCAACATTTAATCTGATAAAAATATATAACACCCATATAATGGCCATTTAATACTTCCACAACGTCTTGTTACTGCTTTGCAGCATGGTTGCACAAATCCTCTTAGATGCACATCCACACACGACATTCACTGCTTTTCCTCCCTCTTCTCTACAGCTGCACCTCATTCATATATCCTGTTATCACAGTGCCTGGGGCATTCATGAGTGGGGCATGTAATAAACTTGCCTTGTAACACTGATTTACTCCATGGCTAATTTTTATTGAGCTTCCAACCTCCTTGCACAAACAAGATGAACAGTGGAGTGGCTGGCTATGACAGTGCCCAGAGTATTTCTGAATCCCAGGGCATAATTTGTATTTTAATCAAGAAACAGTGAGTACTGTCTTTCGGTGACTAAATATAAAAAAGATTTTTTTCAAAAGGTTGGGCATATAATATTTTAAACCTATGTGCAAGTACTGGACAGATGCTGTCCACCTCAAATACATGCATAAATGTACACATGCATGTGATCGTGCACAAGCACACACACACACACACACACACACACACACGTGTGCACATGCACACACACACACACACACACACACACACACACACACACACACACACACACACGAAGAGTGGCATGTCCAGCAGTTATCAAATATTTTTTTCTCTTCCTTAGATATAGTAAAAGAAAAAAGCATCAAGTTTTCTTCCTTCAGATATTGTATATGCATTGAAAAATTCTGAACTGCTGTCTGTGGAGTTTCTAAACAATCGAATTTCAGTTTATTTTCTTTCACCCAGTACATTGTGCTGTGCTCTTCTTTGTATTTAGAAAGTCAAAATGGAGCAAACTGTAACTGAGTCAGGTAACTAAAGGAGGGCCATATTATGTCATCTGAGTTTGTTTATCCTAGTACTAGTTAAATAAGCATACAGTTGCAGAGAACAACTTCCAGTCTTCGAAGTCACACTGTACGAGTGCCTATCTGTGCATTACTAACAAATAGTTATTTGGGTGATAATTGAGCTGAAACATGAAACAAATATTTTTTTAAAAATTATATTTTCTGTATCACTGCATAAAATCAATTTTAATTATGAACCCTATGGAAAAATATGATGCTTCCCTTTGGTTTTAGATTGCACAATATATTATATACTGTTCCTCCTACTCATTCTGGAAATGTCAAGTAACTTCTTTTCTTTTCATTTTCTATAGAAACTGAAGACCAGTAGAAGGCCTCAACAGTATTTAGCAAAGCTAGAAAGAATAATGCAAGTATTAACTGTTGATTGAAAAATGTTCCGTCTGCATTTCCTGTTTTATTTTAACCACGGAAGAGATTCATGTTAATAAGGTAAATTGCTACATTTAGTATTCACTAAAGTACCAGAAATGCCTATATGTACACAAGTGTATAGTATATAAGGTTTGACTTTTGTTTCATGATTCTAGGACATACTTTTCACTTAGCACATCACTAAACTGTGAGTTAAAAATTACTATCTTTTTGCGTGATAATTAGGTTGTGATATATTTGTTCTGTCTTGTGAATGCTTTTGGCTGGTGTCATAATGACAGTTGTATGCCTTGTTCATTGTCACATCTTATAAGTGGGCCAATGAGTTTGGCATGTGAAGTTTTTAGTATTCAGTCCATCATATAAACTGTATAAAAATGACAAGGGATAGTCCTTGAACAGTTCTTGAAACAGATGGCTTGTTAATAAGACCATATAAATGCTTTGCAAACAAATATATAAGCTAACAAAATATTCCTTGAATATAATGCTTGAAAACAAAGTCCTTTGGCAGCTGACTTTGCATCTCATATAATAAAATCAAATTGATTAACAGTCCAAGAAAAAAGTTATGAGGATAAGCTGAATAACTAAAGCTACATTTTCCATTAGTTTGCTAACAAGTGTATTGTTTATGCTGCAATTAGAACTTGAAGACTGTATGGCCTTAATCAGCATGACAAACAGTTTTTCACATGCATGCATGTGCCCAAATACACACACACGCACACACACACACACACACACACACACACACACACACACACACACACACACACACACACACATACGCACACGCACACACGCGCACACACACACACACACACACACACACACACACACACACACACACACACACACACACACAGATAAGGTAAGTATTTGAAATGTCAGGACATACATTAACAAGTCACAAATGTTGAGAATGAATGGCAAAAAAAAAAAACAGACACATACTAAATCTGAGGTGGCCATTTCTTGGAATATTCCCTTTTCTTCAAGGTATGACTTCTATCCCCAGGTAGAATAGAGCAGTCCATTACATACCCCGACACACATCTAGACAATATTGCTTCATTATTTAACTCCCACTTCCCTGACACCATAAAATGAGGGGAGGGGTTGGCATAATGGTCAAAGTCATTACCTTAGAGATGCACAAGACAGAGTTTGATTCTGACCCATGGTTATTGGCTAGGCTTGTAATAGTTTGCAGACTGATAGACTCATATTTGCCTATGTACCTAAAATCACTACTTGATATAGACACTAACTATTCACCACTGTTTAATCTCTAAGTCAGTGGCAATAATACTTTCTTCATCAACACTGGCCTCCACCCTGGCTGCAGATAACCTACCCTCTGAATACCTGAAAATCACAGCCAGTGCCATTGCCAACCCCGTTTCAACACTCACTAACAAATGCATCCAACCATCTTATGCCCCCTTCCTAAAGAAGTCATTCATTCATTCATTCATTCATTCATTCATTCATTCATTCATTCATTCATTTATTCATTCATTCATTCATTCTACCTCTGCACAAAGGGAGAAACACAAGTGATCTTTCCAACTGTAGACCCATAGCCATACTTTCCCTCCTATCAAACATCTTAGAAAAATGCATCCACTCCTAACTTCTCAACCAGATTCTTACCAATAACTTCCTCTCCTCCTTTATTCAGCATGGCTTTAGACCAAACCACAGAACCACTATTGCAATTATAGACTTCTCTAACAGCATTAATCATAGCAGCAATACCGGTGACATTGTTTATCCTTTGCCTGAGCCCAATAATACACAAGCAACACATTTGATGTTGCAACCAACCAATTATTAATCATTGTTATTAAATAACTATTCATTATTTTATTGCACTGAAACTTAATCAGCAATTCTTCACATCATTGAATCTTATACAACAAACAAGAGCATAAACCACACCAAACTGGACATGCTTGTCAATTAAGTATTCACACCATCACTGTTTTTTAACAATACGACACTGTTTTTCCAAATAAAAAAAACTTTATTTATATTGCCTCTGTTTGGCCACTAGTATAGGCTTCATTGTTAACATATTATTAAGCCTGGATATTTATCTGCTTCCAAAATTGTAATCCACTTATACTCCACCATACCAAGTTTATTATTAATGTCACCACCCCTCAAATTCCTATACACTACTTGCAAAACTTTAAACTTAAACATATGCATAAAGCCCCTATGTTTTACATGTTTTGCTAAAGCATTTGTTTCAATAGCCCTTCTAATATCCGATTTATGTTCAACAATATGATCTTTTAGATGTCTTGAGCATTTACCTACATAAAAACAGCTGTAAAAATATCTGTAATAAAGTACATCTCCAACACCCAATAACTAATGAAGTTTATGAGATTGACTGTTATGCAACATGTAGCACTACTATAATCATTTATTTAGCGACATGTACACAATGTGACTGTTTTTATGTAGGTAAATGCTCAAAACATCTAAAAGATCATATTATTGAACATAAATCTGATAATAGAAGGGCTATTGAAACAAATGCTTTAGCAAAACATGTAAAAGATAGGGGCCTTATGCATATGTTTAAGTTTAAAGTTTTGCAAGTAGTGTATAGAAATTTGAGGGGTGGTGACATTAATAATAAACTTGATAGGGCGGAGTATAAGTGGATAACAATTTTGAAAGCAGATAAATATCCAGGCTTAATAATATGTTAACAATAAAGCCTATACTAGTGGCTAAACAGAGGCAATATAAATAGCGTTTTTATTTGGAAAAACAGTGTCTTATTGTTAAAAACAGTGTTTTATTGTCATTTTATGCAGATATAAAAATTCTTTTATACATAAATATATGTTTCTAGAGATTGGTAGTTAATTAATTGCTGATTTTTATTGGTTGGGTGTGTCATATGCTTTATATCATCATGGCATAAAAGGTGTATTTTAAAATGGATTCTACATACTGGTAACAGAAAGATGTGGCATGTTTTGATGTAATGGATGTTGAATGTGTAGATGCACCAATGAGGGGTCAATGTGATTCTCAGACATAATGGTAAGCATCTCTGTGCCAAAAGTAGATTCACCTGTAATTCAATTTATGTAATGTATTTGGCTACATGTAAAACATGTCAAAGTTTTTATGTAGGAAAAACAATAAGGAAACTACAAAAGAGAATCACCCGACACTTATTGGCAATTAAGAACAAAGACATCACTAAAGTATTAGTAAGCATTCACTAATTTGTGAGGATTTCAAGAAGTTTGTATTTTTTATAATTGATTACATAATACCCAGTCCATATATTACTTGAAGTTAAAGAAATAAACTGGCAAATTTTCCTGTAGGCTGACAAGGCACCTCGTTTGAAAGAGAATGTGAACATTAAATGTCTTTTAAAATTATAACTTATTTTTGTTAAAGTATTTTATCGTATAGGTTCACATATATAGAGATAAGTTTTGTTGTACATACAAGTGAGTTTTTTTTTAGTTTTTTGCTATAACATTTTTGAAACAATATTTTTGAATATACTTTTTACTTTGTTTCTACTAGCTAATATTATGTTATTTAATCAATTGACTTTGATCGCATTATTTTAATGAGTGTAAAAGGGGTGTGTCTGCACTGGTTTGTAGCTCTGAAGAGGTTCTGAATAAAGGACAAAAACACTTAGCATTTCATTTTTTGGAACAGTTTTTCAGTTGTTTATCATAGCTACTACAGTCATTGGTGCTTGACTTTCATAGATTGGATTATTGAGGTTCAACCACAGCCTGCCCTTTTTCACCTGGTTTCTGAATTTTCTTGTTTGTTTGTTTTGTAGTTTGAGATGTTTATTTTTCATTGTTTTACTATACATGAAATACACACAACATCAACATGCAAAACATAGACATAATAACATCAAAAACACACATGTCAACATTCAGCAACACCTGCACTGAGAAACAGCCATGCTGCATGCAAAATGTAAGTTTAAAAAAACAAAGAAGCACTTCATTTTTTGCAGGAAGCAGGCCTCCCTGCACACCCCATGAGGAGGACTGAATCCCCACACTCCCTCCTAATTATACATGCTAACATACTAACCCTGAGATTACACAAACATGGGCTAACGGTATATTCCCCAAGCCTGGAAATTGTTCAGTCTCTGACATCTCTTGACCAGCTGCTTAGTATCATTAGTGGTTGACTAAACAGCTGTCATCCAAACACACACTTGATCTTTAGGAGGAAACCCATGTATATATATATATATATATATATATATATATATATATATATATATGTGTGTGTGTGTGTGTGTGTGTGTGTGTGTGTGTGTGTGTGTGTGCATGTGTGTGTGTGTGTGTGTAATGTATGTAAGTGGTCAACCATATATTTGTTTGAAAATAACTGGATTAATCGCATTTGATTGCCAGATGATAAGTACTGGCAGATACACTCAGGAAATATGCTGTATGTAACATAGTTCTGTCTGCACATAAGTCAGATCAGTGTCTTTCATTGTAAATCACTCTTGGTGAAATGTTCAAGTGTTCACTGACAGTGATTCCCTTCTTTTGAGAGATTTCTCCCATCTTAGAATTGATGCGACCATGGAGATAGTATATATATATTTTTTTTTTGGGGGGGGGGGTTGCCTCCTGCAAAATACATTTGTAATTAACTTTTTCACAAGGTGACAAATTCAATAATTCTCCTTGCTGATTTTTGTTGCTGATGTTCTTTTTTTCACATATTGCATTTAGACCAAATATTTGTACACATATTGTGTTTAGAACAAATATTTTCACTACTACTGTAGTATCACTCACAATAGTGACAGAACTGTGAACTGCTGCATGATCTGAGTCTTATGTATACACTTACAATGCATTTTTACTGTTTACTGATGGGATTCCTCTGTAACTCATCTCCTATGACCTGTGCTGAGATGTGCAGCAGGCGTTTGCAGTACTCTGCATAAAGCAGGCACTCAGAGATGTAACTGTCCATATAAAACTTCCTCTGTTATTTTCTCAAGTAACTAGTTGAGTGTAGAGCAGCTAGTTTGCCTACTGAGAGCATTACTCCAAGAGTATTGTTTTAGATCAATCAATCCTTCACTCTCCAGCCCAGCAACTCTAAAGAGACAATGTAGCAATTCATGTTTATTGACAACCACCTTATTTTCAAGCAGACTGACACAATGTAAGAGAGATGTAATTACCCTGTCTTTGGATGCAAAGTTCTCGCATACAAACATTGATATCTCCAAACAGGTTGCCAGTAACACACAAACACTACACCTACTATGGATCACACATATAAACTCACATATACTGAGGCTTTTAAATGCAACCTACCCAGATCTGAAAGGCCTTCCATATGCCGTTCTCAGCAACCATCCAAACACTCTACAAAGACAACACTCTCCAGGACACATACAGCCCTATCTCATAATGTCTGAACCTCTAAGCCCTTAAGGCAAACTACAACACAACTCAATACATTTGTCATTGGAAACTTTATTGTGAGGCACATTGATGCTCCCCTTACCAGGATGAGCAAGGAAACAGTCGTGGTGAGTTGTCTATCAGGGGCAAGGATCTGCCGGATCAAACATGCACTCAGGACATTGAACCACAAGTACCTATATGACTTTGTCATATTCCATGTAGGTGTTAATGATATGATATGTACCTCCCTGTGCTTTATGAAAAGAGACAATATGGAGCTTTCAGATTATGTGTCCCAAATAGGTGTGAGTCTAGTACTAAGCAGTATTGTACCTTCTCCAAAGATGATATAATATAAACAGAAAATGATTGACTTTAACAATTGGCTTAGTTACTGGTGTCATTCTAAAGGGGTCCAATATTTGCCAGTGATGGTCTTCACTTGTCCCTACTAGACTTCCAAATATTTTCCAAAATATTATCCATTATACTGCCTCTTTTAAGCAATTCCAGTCTGATAAACCTTCCAACATAGTAAATTCTGCTCAAGATAATCTAAAGGTGTTACTGCTTAATGCTAAGAATCTCGACGAGAAGCTCCCCACCCTGTAAGCACTCCTCACCCTGGAGATTGTTGATAACTGTACAGTTAATGAAACATGGTTTAAAGTCATGGAAGGCACCCCAGCGGTACAAGGCTACAATGCCTTCCACACATTTACACCAGCTACTGCACAAGAAGGGACAAGAGGTGGAGGAGTATCACTCTGCATAAAAAGTAATCACACCTCAGGATTGGTAAAACAATATGCTGTCCTTGAGCTACTCCATGTGCAACTAACCTTAGGTAAAGTCCAATAACAAATCCTTGCTGGCAATAGGTCCCTGTCTATGACCCAGGATAACCATACCACATACTTGAATGTACTGGAGTCACTTGCATTTCAGCTCAACATCATATTCATAGGTAATTTCAACTATCTTACCATAAACTGGGATAAATACATAACTACTACCATGCAGATTCAATGATTCCTGGATTTTGTCAATGCAAACACCCTGGAATAGCTAGTCTGCATACATACTAGGAGTGCAAATATCCTGAATCTGCTACTCACAAATATGAAGGAACATTGCATCCATCCTTATGTAATGTCCTCACAGTCAGATCAGATAATAAAGCAGTTAGCCTTTAAATAAATATACAGGCAGAACTCCCACCAAACCCTCTAACCTTTAAGGCCAACTACTTTCTATTAAGTGAAGGCATAACTAAATTCAAAGCTCCCCAAATTCAGAGAACACGGTGTCTATGTGGAAATGTTTACGGAAACTCTGCACAAGCATGTAAATAACTGCACAGAAACACCAGTACCAAATTGAAATCAACTTAGGACACACTCCAAAAATAAGCCCCTCTGGTGGTACCCCAGTATAAATAGATTATATACCGAAAGAAAATCCTGTCCAAAAATAGGAAGTCTATGCCCAAAAGACAAAAAAACTCCCTCATCAGTATCAACAACAATTCGGGACTAATCAAGTCCATCAAAGCCATCTTCAAGGCAAAAATAGACTCCCAAGCAAAGGATAATCATAAGGCATTTTTCAGTTATGTATACAAACTTAAAGGGAACACCCAACAGTGTGAGGAACTAATATTAAATGGAATTCCCTATACCAAACAAGTGGATACAGTAAATTTGCTGGCTGATAAATTTAGCTCCAATTTCACCCTCCATCACCATCATTTTCCACCCCCCAAAAATACCCTCTGCCATTTCTCCCTCGACTATAACTAAAGAACAGGTCCTCACTTCACTCTGTAAAGCTACAAACACTGGATTAATGGGTCCTGATAATATCCAAGGATGCCTCCTGTCAAGCCCACTATAATCTGTGTTCAACCCCAGCCTCCAGAAAGGATTCATCCCTCTGGAATGGAGGACTACAACAATCATCCTTCTACACAAAGTAGGACCATCAACAGAACCAGGAAACTATAGATCCTTAAATTTGACTAGTCTTATATGCAAAGTCATGGAAAGAATTACTGTTAGCCTGATAAACAAAGACCTAGGAAATCTTCCAACCCTGGACCCATCTCAGTTCAGTTTTGTCAAAGGTAGGTCATACCTACTAAACTTTGTAGACATCTTTGAGAAGGTCACTAGAGCCATGGATGAGGGAAAAAAAGAACATACTGACTACCTTAACCTGGCAAAGGTATTTGACACAATACTTCACAATGGTATTATAGCCAAACTAACACATTTAGGCATAAATCCCTATGTCACCCAATGGATAGCTGAAAGACTCACAGATAGGATACATGAAGTTAGGATGTGGAAATCTACCTCCACCAAGAGACTTGTCAGTATTGGTGTCCCACAGGACTTGGTACTTGGACTTCTCCTGTTTGGAATATAGTTTCCTGAAGTCAAGGCAAATGTAGAAGGCCTTTGGCTGACCAAATTTGCTGATGACTAGAAGCTGGGTGCAATCATTAAATACCCCAAAGATATAGATATCCTTTAGGAATTTCTGATGTAAGCATATAACTGGTGCCAGAACTATGGCCTAAAAATCAATGCAAACAAATGCATAATTATACCATTTAGGAAGATGACTACCCTTGCAAATTATAGCATTGATAACACTGGCCTAAAAACAGACCCAGTGGTAAGGGACTTAAGAACTCAGTTTGACAATAACCTGAACCTTGATCACCATGTATCCATGGTGGCAAGAATATCCTTCTACATGGTGTGACCTATAAGTGAAAGCATGGCACACAAATGCATAGTTGATCAATTTTCCTGCATCCATATATCTATATCTGGATCTACTCCATAGTATTGCATTTCTAGACGATTAAACATCAAAACATTGACACCAAAATGCTGAAAAACCAAATTATCGAAAGTTTAAAACGACTCCCAAAACATTGAAAAAGGAATACAACCGAAATGTACCATATCTACCTTCCTATGCCCCCCTGCACCCCCCCCCACACCCCTCTGTAAATTAAATATACCAACTTCGAGACTGCACTACATTAAAGACAAGAAAAAAATCTAGCAATCGATAAACAACAGATGTCTTTTCAGTTTTCAGCCCTATGTCGTATAGCACACTACTGATTACACCTTCCCACTTGAACAACACCCCCCCCATTATTATAACCAATAACGTTTTTTTAACTAGTAACCATTACCTACACATACAATAACACCTACACCACTATACTAAGCACTACATTTCTACTTACAAAACCAGAATACTTTAACTGTAAAGCTCCATTCTAAATTAACAAATACAGCTGAAATTAAACAACTTCTTTTTTTTTTACACTTACACATACCCAAACTTCTCCAAAGACAACAACACCATGCAAGCTGAACTCCACCATTTTTTTCAACATGCTTACTGCAAAACCTTAAAGTAAAAGTGCACCACTAAATCACTTACCTTATCAGTTTTTAATTACAATTTGATATTCTAGAGTACGATCTTCTGACTTTTTGATAATATGTTTTTTCATCATTCTGGTCTCGATGTTTTGACATCTGATCTTCTGGAAATGCAATATTGTGAAGTAGATCCTTATAGCTATCTTTCTATCAATATATATATTAGATATTATATATGTATACACACACACACACACACACACACACACACACACACAC
Source organism: Protopterus annectens (assembly GCF_019279795.1). NCBI lineage: Eukaryota > Metazoa > Chordata > Ceratodontiformes > Protopteridae > Protopterus > Protopterus annectens. Next base: position 1,180,646,582 of record NC_056733.1, on the reverse strand, counting down.
ACACACACACACACACACACACACACACACACACACACACACACACACACACACACACACACATATATATATATATGTGTGTGTGTGTGTGTGTGTGTGTGTGTGTGTGTGTGTGTGTGTATATATCAAATAACACCCAATCACAAGGTAAACAACGAATAAAAGAAAACCTTATGTCTCCACTCCACTCCATAAACTGGTTCACCACAAGTACAGAACATGGAAAGAACAAACACTGGAAACACTGGAATCTTATTTTTAGGTCTTTCATTCCTTATTTTATTCACATATAAACAGACCAGAACTTCATCAGAAAATCTATATCTGTATCTATATATGTGTATATATTTACACTTTATACATTCTATATTATACATTCTAGGGGATTCCAGTATCTGTCTGCCTGGGGTGACATGATCGACAGACCTCGATGCTTTGCCAGAGGCGTCCTGCATCTGTCACCCCCTGGATTCCAGTTACTGGCTAAGGCTCTTGCCACCCCTATAGTGCCTTTTTTAGGCAGTGCTCCAAAGACCAAAATTCCACCATAACAGCTACAAACAAATGCAATCTGAGGGTCATACTGCTCAATGCTAGAAAGTCTAAATCTCAAGATGCACTCACTCGAAGCTCTCCTCAAAATGGATAATGTCGACATCAATGCTGTAGTGGAGACCTGGTTTAAAGAGGCAGAAAGCACCCCCTGCGCTCCCAGGCTTCAACTCATTCCATATCTTTCAGCCCCAGAATATAGCTGGAAGCTCCAAAGGTGGTGGCATCTCCATATTCTTAAAGGATACGCACAAGTCTAGACTGGTAGCTCAGCATAATGCATCCAAGATACTTCAGGTACAACTGACACTGGGTAAGACAACGATACAGGTCATAGCCTGCTACAGAACCTCAAACATGTCCCCAGACTCTCACTCCAACTTTCTAAGCACCCTGGAATCTATCAAGGTCCAACCCAATACTGTCATACTGGGTGACTTCAACTACCCTTCCATCAAATGAGAAAACTATTCAAGTACCAATGTACAGGCCCAATGCTTTCTGGAATTTATCAATTCCAATGCCCTGGACCAGCTCATTCTGACCCCCCCCCCCCCGACTAGAGGAAGCAACATCCTTGACCCAGTTACCACGAACATGGGAGACCATTGCTCCACACCTATAATCAAATCCTCCCTGGTTAAATCTGACTACAAACTGATCACTATGGAAATCTCCATCTCACCTACACCCCCTGCTAAGGTGACCACCCTGAAAAACTTCTCTAAAGCCAACTTTCGGCTCCTAAAAACAGAGGTGGCTAACTTCTCAGCACCCATGCCAATGGAAAATAGCTGCATGACTGCCAAATCATACACCAATGCACTGTACGAGCATGTACACAAATGCATGGACCTTGCCATACCAAATAGAACTAAGACACTCTCTTCCAAAAAAAGGAAACCAATCTGGTGGTCCCCAGCCATCAATAAACTCTACAACAGAAGGAAGAAACAGTTGCAGAAAAAAATAAAGTCAGAAGACTGGAAAACCTCCCTTATCAGTCTCAACAAAAAGCTGAGATCCCTTATCAAATCCTCTAAAGCAGCTATGAAGGCAGAATTGCGGATGACACCAAAAACAACCACAAAGCCTTCTATAGATATATCAAAAACCTCAAAGGCAATATTCAGATTTGCTCTGAGTTATTCCACAATGGCACCCCCTATACTGACCCAACCGATATAGCCAACATACTGACTAACAGATTCAGTGCCAACTTTGCTCCCCCCCCCCCGAAGGGTCCTATCACAATACCAGAAGAAAGCCTGATACCCACCATTTCTGTGGCATAAGTAAAAGCTGCATTGTCCAAAGGCAAGAATACAGCATCCATGGGACCTGATAATATCCCTGGCTGAGTCCTACATGAGCTACAAAATGAACTGGCACCACATCTGTGTGCCCTGTTCAATCACAGCCTTACCTCAGGTTATGTCCCTAATGAATGGCGCACTGCTACAGTCATCCTGCTCCATAAAGGGGGAGCAACTACAGACCCTGGGAACTATCGCCTCATTAGCCTGACGAGTCTGGTATGCAAAGCTATGGAGCGCATCATCATGGACCTGCTTAACAAAGATATAGGCAATCTGTAAACTCTTGACCCCAAACAGTTTGGCTTTGTCCAGGGGAGATCCTGCCTGCTGAACCTGGTTGACTTCTTCAAGGCAGTAACCAAGGCTGTGGATGAGGGTAAGGCAGTGCATACAGCCTACCTTGACCTGGCCAAGGCATTTGGTACCATTCCCCACTCGGGTATCATTGATAAACTCACCAAACTAGGCATCAATCCTTACATCACTAGGTGGGTTGGAAATTGGCTCACAGACAGGATCCACAGAATAAAAGTTGCAGATTCCAAGTCAGACTGTCGATCAGTCACAAGTGGAGTCCCACAGGGTTCGGTCCTGGGCTCTTTCCTGTTTGGCATCTACTTATCAGAAATCCAGGCCAACACAGAAGGACTCTGTCTGACCAAATTCACTGATGATTGCAAGCTGGGAGTCATTATCAACTCCCCAAGTGATGCAGACATCCTACAAAAGGCCCTGTCTGCGACCAATGACTGGTGTCGGAACCATGGCCTGAAGCTTAACACCAAAAAATGTGTTATCATCCCCTTTGGAAAAAACTCAGTTCCCAAAAATTACCATGCTGATGTGAGCCCACTGAACACTGAAGGGGCCATAAGAGATCTGGGCACCCAGATTGACAGCCACCTCACCTTCGACCACCACATCACCACTGTGACCAGAAAGTCCTTCTATGCAGCACATCTTATAACCAAAGGTTTCACATCCAGGAAGAAAGAGGTCATCATCCCTCTCTACTCATCCCTCATTAGAACAATCATCGAATATAATGCCCATTTGGCATGTACCTGACCAGACACCTACAACAGCTGGAGAGGCCACAAAAGTACTTCACAAAAAGGATCCTAGGCCTTAAACACATGTCCTACATGGACAGACTCAAGAAACTTCAGCTGTTCTCAGTCTCTTATCATCTACTTAGAGGTGATCTCTGCTTGACTTACAAAGATATGTTTGACCCAGCCCTACTTGAAATGCTACACCTAAAGAAATCACAGTCCCCCCGCTCCACATGCTCCAGAGATCCAAACCTCATTACCACAATTAACAGAACATGCTGGAGGGACAGGTTCATCTCCCAAAGACTGCCCATACCCTGGAATAAGCTTCCCATTCATGTCAAGCAGAGCACCTCAATGGCCCTCTTCAAGAGAAATCTTGATGAGTTGATGGGTAACAAAGTTCTCTCCAGGGATCATTCCAGTTGCCTTACTGGATACGGGCACTGTAAAGTAACATCGGGTGACTCAGTGCCTGGGCAATTTTTTTTTGGGGGGGTAAGCTTGTAAATGCTCCACGGTCATTAGCCTAGTACACACCTATGAACCTATATATTGCCTGGGCAATTTTTTGAGGGGCTAGGCTTGTAAAGGCTCCAGGGCGATTTGCTTAGTACACACCTATGAACCTATATACATATATATATATATATATATATATATATATATATATATGTGTGTGTGTGTGTGTGTGTGTGTGTATATATATATATATATATATATATATATATATATATATATATATATATACATATATATATGTATATTATAATTACCATATTTTTTATTTTTATTTTAATAAAGGACAGTGTCACTAAAATTGCCTGCCTGTAACCAAAACAATAAATGTCAGCCTATAACTGTGATGAAGGAAAGGAGGTGAGGAAATCAGGTGCTGTTATCACTGTAATATTTGCCCTGACAAACCAGCTGAATCTCCTTAACTAATAAATAACAAAAATGTGACTAAAACTGTTAGAATAGCAGACAGTTAAAATTTAACCAAATAGATTTCAGCTTGGACATCCTGGGAAACCAGGTTGTTGTTTCAGTCCCCCTGGTTTCTTTTTAGCCCACTTATTTCTTTAAAGAGGAAATGTGATGAGGAAACACTAAAACAGTTCATGTCAATGTCTGTCTGTTTAAAATAACTGGTCTGAAGAAAAAGGTTCATAAACATGCACAAGCTCATGACAAACTTTCATACAGAAAAAATAACTGCAGGCTGTGGCAAATAATAATTCTTGCTTGTTACAAGAATAACATTTTGTTAAATTATTTATTACTGTCCTCTCCTTATTCTCCAGTTATATAAATGAACTTAAATGAACAAACTCAAACATCCCCAAGATGCTGAAACCATTTAAACCATGTCACATGACAATGTCAATAATTAGCACACAAAATACACATTTTTAGTATATTCTGCTTTATATATATATATATATATATATATATATATATATATATAGATAGATAGCTAATGATACAGATATATATGTATTTATAAGTTACTATAAGGTAAGCCTATGAACTGATGTCTGCCATAAAGGAAGAAAGAGAGGACAAATCAGCCCTACAATTTATAGCCCAGTCCTCAAGGCATAAAGTGCTTGAATAGGACAAATGGTGTGTGTGGCACCAAGCTACCAGTCTGCGAAGAAGCTCTGCCCTTCTATTTATACTTTGATAACAGCTCTTTTATGATGCATAGGATGGCAGCTTCAAAAATGTGAAAAAGAATTAGAAAATGTAGATTTCCTAAAAATTTTGGAATTCATCAACGAAAAGGTGTGGCAGTGCTGGCTCCATGTGGTTTACTTTATGTAAATATTATTATCCTAGAATGAGAGAATAGATTCATAATTAAAGGAAAATGTTCATCTTCAGTAACATTATACATATGATACCTGGATGATATATTTATTGTTTGGGTTGATTATAGTAATAACATACCCATATTTATTAATTACATTAACATTACAGCCAGTTTTGTTAACTTTACTTATAATAATAGTAAAGATTGCATTTCTTATCTTGATGTGCTAATAAAAAGGCCATATTACTGATCTATTGAATTCCTAAATTTTTAGAAAATTTACATATTGTATTTTTTTTTCTTTTTTTACATTTTTCTAATTGCCAACCTATGCATAAAAAAAAACAGTTATCAAAAGGCAAATGGCTAGGGTAGCCAGAATGGATATCCAGTACAATGATTTTTTAAAAGAATGTCAACTGCTGAGGGAACTGTTCCTTAACAGGGGATACCCTTTAGGGATGATTAATTCTATTACAGAGAAAGTCAACGCCAAAATATAATTGTTTTATGAGAAGGATTACTACTTGCTGTGCATACTTTTGCTTTTGAGTTGTTTAAAGTGTTCATTGTTTAGTAGTGTCACATATTTTTTAAATGACATCCATTATTATGCAGTTACGCTTTACGCAAATGTTTGCAGCTGTTCACTATGTACTACTACGCAAAATTACTTGCCTCACAACTGTACTAAATGATGCCTGTTTAAATTAGTAGCTTCTGTGTTCTACTGAACTGGAGTGTGTTTGTGTAGGTACTATCTCTCACTGTATGCACCAGAGGCTGTGTGTTTTCATAAAGTACAATTTAGTGAGTCACTGATTTAGGTTTAGCAACAATGTATTTGCCTATTTTTTTTGCCTGAAGGTGCCTAGAGGTTTGTTGTAGCCAGTAATACATATTTCTTATATGTTGCATTATACTGATTCCTACAACTGAAATAATAGCCTACAAATAATACTACTGTGTTTATTTAGTGGATGATACTGCTCTTCTACATAGTTACTGTTTATTTGTCTTCCTGTTTTTCTTACCATTATCTTTCCCTCTTGCTCTTTCCCTTAGCCCTAAATTGATGTGCATTCCCAGCATTTGCAACACTGTTACAGCTCCTTTTACTGCACAAAAATCTAACTCTGTGAAACCTAAAAGATATTGGGAGTTTATGCTGCCCTGAAGAGCCAAACAGTATTATGTGTAAGTTTCACCACATAAAGGTTATTCTGAAAGCTGTATTTTAAGATAATCCTTAACTTGCTAAATACAAATGCCTGAGCCAGCAGCAGGGATATTTTTACTCAATTTCATCCTCCGCCAGTATTATTACAGTAGCTTGCACACGGTACTGGATTATAGTTTTTTTCCCTGTAGTCCCTATAGTAATTTGATTGGTCACCAGACGTCTTTTGAATTTTAGATCTTCCCTATAGAATCCTTTCCTAACTTAAATACATTTTGTTTCACTTTTTCCATCATTCTATTTAACAATAGCAAAGTTCTGTAGTTGGCCAACTACGTCTTTGCCCTTGGTAAATTCAGCAAATCACTGAAGCGATTTTCGCTAAATAAGGGGTCAATGAATAGGTGCTCACTGAAATAAAATTTCGGTGAACTAATATATACCCATGGAAGAAATTATTTGGAACATATAGCCAGAAATATTTGGGATGATGACTCTTTGGTTCCATCTGAATCAAATAATTATGACATTACTTTTGTCACTACTTATTCTTTGGATATTGCATATATTAGTGAGGTAATGCACTAAAATTGATATTTAATTAAAAGGAATCCTGAAATTACTGATCGATTATGTAACAAACCTCATATAATTTATACATGGGGAAAATGTTTTAAAAATATATTTTAGAAAGTGTCCAAGTCAAAAGTAGTAATTCTGTATGTAAAATGACTATGTGCAGTTGTTGTGGACATTGTAAGTACATTTGTGAGTGTGAATCTATTTCAATAATGGAACATAGCATTAAAATAAAAGGGAAATTTAATTGTAATACAGTAGGAGTAGTGTACATGGCTGTATGCCAGAATTGTTCTGCATTCTACGTGGGAAAGACAGAATTGAAACTCAAAGAGAGAATACACGAACATATGTATGAAGTAAGGAAGAAAACGAATACTGATGCATTATTTAAACATATTGATGGGTTTCTAACTCACAGTTTTAAGTTTGTTGTACTGGAGAAAGTTGAAAAACATCCTAGGGGTGTGCCATGGAAAATACACCTTGAACAGAGAGAACTATGGTAGCAGATGAAGTTAAATGCTGTAGTATTATTGGGACTTAATGATTTATTATCAAGTATGTGTTCATTAAAGTTAAAAGCTTATTATAAATAGAGTGGTTTTATACTACGGTAATATAACATTTTACAAGCTTTTAACATTATGCTGTTCATAATTAGCACATATTTTTAATCATATTATTTGATTAGATGAATAGATCAGGTGACTTGTGTAAGATGGTTATATGGTATTTGTTTAAAGGACTGTTTTTTCTTTTTTTCTCAAATATTTTTTTTTATTTTCAATTAAAATAACATTTACATAATATTTTTAAACATAATTTTAAACAACTATATACAATATTTACAATAGCCTGACTTTCAGTTATATACACTGTATGTTATTAAATATAGAATTAACGGATCAGTTATCAGAGATACAATATTGATTATTGCAGAGTGTCCAACAAAGATATAACTTTCTTCCAAGGATTATTTACCAATGGCCTGGGATAGATTCGTAGTTCTTTGATTTTTATTTCCATCAATGCAGTTGTCTTCAGTAAAGTGTAGCATTCTTCCAAGGTCGGGGGTATATTTGAATTCCACCATCTGGTTACGCATTTCCTAGATATAGTAAGTATTGTCCATAACAAATACATATTTGTCTTATTCAGGTAGGGACCTTCATTTACATTTAGAATTATCAATACTTTAGTTAAGGTAAAGGATTCATTAAATAAAGCTTGTAAAAAAATGATTGATTCCATTCCAGTATGATTTAATTTTATTACATTCATAAAAAATATGAATCCAGTCTGCTTTATTTGACTTTTCACACTTCCAGCAAAAGCCATTTGTAGTAGTACTGATCTTCTTAATTCTATCTGGTATTAAAAATGCTCTATGTAAGTATTTCCAGTTAAATATTTTCCAGTACTGTGTGTTAGAGGTGTAATTAACTGATAGTAAGATGTTAGTTTTAATTTCTTCTAACTGCAATGACTGACCTTTTGTTAAGAACTGCCAATATGATGGTTTGGGAATTGTTTTATATGTTATTAACTCTTTATATAGATTTGAAATGGAATTTTTCTTTTCACAACTATTATATATAAATTCATACATAAAACGTATTAGATTTGGAATATCTTTAAATGAGGAATTATTAATTAATCTGCATAAATCTTGAGTGTACATTAGAATGCTTTGTAAGGTTAACCAGTCCTGTGTTGGAATATTGTAAGCAGTTTTTATCATATGTATATCTAAAACATTTAATTTATTTACACATTGAAACCAGCATAAGAATCCATTTTGTTCCCAGGAGGTTATTGTTTCCCTATATATTTTGTGAGGAAAGTTCTTAGTGATGGTAAATGGCGTTAAAAGGTCAAACCAAAGTTTTAGATCTGTGTTTGCATTGATAAGTTTCTTAAAGGAATTGATTTAATGATTAATCAGTGTTGTTTCAGAAGGTTTTATTATATTATATTGTATACTTATGCATAGTATGTACCAGGGTTTGTTTGATTTGCCTACTACTAAAATTTTTTTAACAGATTAAATTCATTTGTTAATATAGCCATTGCTAATTCTTTCCAGTTGGCAAAATAATTTGGGTTTATCCAGTCTATTATAGTTTTAAGCAGAGATGCTTTCATATATGTTTCTATTTAAGGGAAGTTCAATCCTCCTTATTTCCATGGTCTAATGTGATGAGTTAGAAGGAGCTCTATTCTTTTTGGGATACCATAAAAATTTTATTAAACATGAGTTTAAGAATGCATCTTTCAGGAATTAACTGTATTGCTAATGCTACATATAGTATTTTTGGCAATAATACCCTTTTTATTAATTGCAATCTGTCTTCAAAAGTTAATATAATTTGGTTCCACTTTTCTATATATATTTTTATTGTTTCAATAATGTTTTTATAATTTATTAATATTGTTTGTTTATATATTTGCATAACACTATTCCTAAATAATTTAGCATAAGTTCTTGTTTTCCTATGATGGATTTATCTGTAACTTGTACTTTTTTTTCTTATTTAAAAATAGAAATTTTGATTTTGATCTATTAAAGTGTAGACCTGAAATCTTATAAAATTCGCCATTACTTCTTCTAACTCTCCTAATGACTCTCTGGAGTTTGATAGGGTTGATAAAATATCATCAGCAAAAAGCATTATTTTAGATATGTACTAGTCATAGACTTCTATTCCTTTTATTCTTGGATTATTGCATATTATTTCTGCAAGTATTTCTATAGCCAAAGCAAATAAAATAGGAGAAAGGGGGCATCCTTGTTTAATACCTTTTGTTATATGGGTAGATTCTGAGGTGAAAGGACCTAGTTTAATGTAGGCTAAGTTATTAATATATGTGTTTTTTAGTAATAAGATGAAGGGAGGAGGAAATTCAAATAATGCTAAAGTTTTAAATAGATATTCCCAGTTGAGGGAATCAAAGGATTTTTCTATGTCTAATCCGATTACAAGTGTTTCTCTATCTTCTTTATTCACATAATCTATAAGAGTAAGTGTCCTTTTAATATTATCATGTGTGTGCCTGTTATATAAAAATCCAGTTTGATCATTATTAATTGTCTTTGAAAGTGGGATTTTCATTCTGTTAGCTAGTATTGACATGAATATTTTGTAATCACTATTCAGTAATGATATAGGTCTGTATGAGATGCAAAGCTCTGATGGTTTATTATCTTTTAGAATTGGTGTTATGAGAGAATATTTCCATGAGTGTGGTATTCTTGCTTCTGACTGGACTTCTAGCAAAGTTTTATGAAAAAGGGTGATTACTGTTGAAGGGTAGAGTTTGTAAATTTCCGTAATTATACCATCTATCCCTAGATCTTTAGTAGATTTACTTTCTTTTATCTTGTCAATAATTTATTTGTAGGATATAGTTTTTTATAGGTCTAGTTTTAAGTTTTTTGGGATTTTTTTTTATATTGATAAGGTTTGTATCTAAGTTTATTTGGTTGATATCTAAATCTTCTTTTTTGAAGTGTTCCATATAATGGAACCGAAACGCTTCAAGTATGCCTCCTATATCTGATACTTTTTTCCCTTTCTTTTCATGATATATACTATTAATGTTATTTGCTTTAGATTGTATTTTAATTCTTGTAGATAAGTTATGTAGATACCTGGGGGAGGTGGCTAATGAGTTTATTTTAAATTTTTCCAAGGCTAGACAAGTTATGTGTGTTAGAATTTCATTATATTTTTTATTTAATTCCTCTGTTTCCTTTTTGACTTCTGGACAATTCTGATTTTTTTAGATTTTGGTGTCAAGAGTCTGGTTTGCAAGTCTAATTATTCAGATTCCCACTCTCTAACTTTGTTTTTGTGCCAGCTAAGGTTCTTACCAAATAAATACACTTTTAATGACTCCCAAACCATGACTCTACTGATTTCTGTTGTATTATTAATTTCAAGAAATAATTGTAGTTCTGACAACATCCAGGGTCTGAATTCTTTAATTTTCATGATATATGATGGAATTCTAGTTGAGAGGATTAAAGGTTTAACCTCTATTTGGTGCTTCATTATCAGAGAGTCATGATCTGAGAAGGTGCATGGAACTATTGAGAAGTTGTGGATTTTTGTTTGTAAATCTTGAACTACGAATAATTTGTCTGGGCAGCCACAGCGGTGCAGCGGTTAGCATTGCCACCTCACAGCAAGAGGTTCTCCGGTTCAATCCTCAGCTGGGGTGCCTTCTGTGAGAAGTCTGCATGTCCTCCCGGTGGTTGTGTGGGTTTCCTCCAGGTGCTCCGGTTTCCTCCCACATCCCAAAGACATGGTGTAGGTGGATTGGACACTCTAAATTGATCCTAGGTGTGAGTGTGTGCATGTGTGTGCCTTCTGTGGAAGGTTGGGTGCCGGGCTGGGAACTCGACACCATAAAACTCCACTGCCAATCATGAGCGGACAGGTGATCTGCTATGGCACCCCTAACCGGGAAAAGCCGAAAGAAGAAGAAGAAGAACTACGAATAATTTGTCTATTCTGGTTTGTGTTCCAAATCTATGATCTTTATGGGAAAATAATAAGGATTTATCATCTTTTACTTTAAAAAGTATCAATTACATGAAATGAATCAATCCATTGTTTAAGGATTTTGAAATAGTTGCTATGTGAAAAGACTTCTTGGTGGTTTCAGAAGCTTCTAAGGTACAATTAAAGTCTCCTCCCAGTACAAAATTTCCTTTATAATTGTTGGAAATAAAATCTAGGTGTTTTTTAACCATTCCTGCTCCAATTCCTGGGAACCAATATAGATTAGCTAAGGTCCATATTCTGTTATTAAATTTAATTATAACAAATTCTAGTAGACCTTCTTTGTCTTCATATTTATAAATAACTTTTGGAGTGATTATGTTTTTCTTCCAGAGAACTGATACTCCTTTTGTCTTTGTTCTATAGGAGGATTGAGCTAAGACTGTATAGTCCTTAGGGTTCCAAATAAAGCTATAATTAGTCTTAAAATGCATTTCCTGGAGAAATACTACTTGTGCCTTATTTAGCTTTAAATATTTTAGTAAGTTTGATATTTTATTTGCATTATTTAAGCCATTATTATTTAATGATAAGAATGTTAAATCCATTTCAAGTTATTGTTGGAAGAAACTTTTGGCTTCTTTTTTTTATTATTTTGATTTTAGTAGTTATACCATATTCTCTGATAACACTGGATGTTATTTTTATGTGTGTAAACTTGGGAGTGGGATTTAATGCTCTTTATTCTTTAAATATAAGTACGGTAAAATTCTGGTCAGGCTTTAAAAAAGTACTTCTATAAAACATTAATTCTAAAGTATCAAATACAAGTAAATATGAATTTCCCATTAAACATGGATTGAAAGTCATTCCTAATCTAATAGATAAAGATAGCTCTATTGGATTATCACTCATGCCTTTAACCAACAATATCAACCGAGGTCCATATGTTAAATTATTATATGGATAATTTTCTTAAAAAAGATATGAAATTCTATATTATTGTTGTATAGTATTTTATATATCAGGATGGAATGTTAGTAGTGTAAACAATTATTATGTTGACTTAGAAAATATCCAATATTTAGTTACCCTTAGGAGATCCCAAACATGTCAGATATGTCATTTTGGATAAATGAAATGCAACAGAGGAGCATACACTAAATAAGCCAACAACAAATAGATTATTACTAAAATAATTTGACTAAAAGGACTCTACAGGAGACAATGAGTGATTACCAATGAAATATGAATTTACTGGAGGTGTACCATCTTCCTTTAGTTTCCCACTCTTCAGCTCATCAACTTCAACTTACACTTATGAAAAGACATGGTTTATCAGTGGTATCCTGACTCAGAGTAGAGGCACCCTACATTCTAGTGTGCAGTGCTTTTACATATTTATAGATTTAAGAAGCAGAGTATAAGAATGAACTATGATCACCCTGACAATTCCCATCCTGCATAGGGCACCTCCTGCTTCCAGAATGGGTAATCACATCAGGTCTAGAATGAATGTGAAGGTACCTATATGGTAATCAAGACTTACCTTAGGTAAGTATTAATCAAATAGTATTTAGAGCATCTTAGAGAGTTCTTAAGGCAGTTAGAATACTCTTAAGCCTCTCCTCCCTTGACCAAAAACAGAGATTTCCCTTCCCTTTCTTTCCCATGTTTTAAATCAGTACTAATAAAAGAAATTCAGCAAACATAGATAAACAGAAATAACATTCAGTCCGTCTTGTACATGACTCACAATCCATTAAACAAGTCAGTGACTAACATTACTTTAGTAAACGTTATAAAGACAAATTAAAAATAATTTCCTAGCTCTTTAAATTTTCTGATAAAGCAAAAAATTAACAATAAGCTATTTTAACTAAAAATATAAAGCATTTAAATTTTTCCTAGCATGTATACATTTCTACTTATATTGTAGTGTCAATAGCTGTCTTTGAAATGTGTACAATACTTCACTTCTTCAAATCATTCCTTTTTCAATTCAGGTTTTGTTTTGTCAAAACGGCAACAATATTTCAAGGGCACAATTAGTATTTGGACTGATGTTTCAAATAAATAACTTGTCAGTTGCCAATTGAGTTAGTTTAGAATGTATGATTAGTGCAAATATAGCATGTTGCAAAATAATATGTATTTTTTCGTGTGCTCTAGAGACTGTCATATGTAAGTGACATATATAATATAACATATATAGAGCAGATAGCTTATGGATTCAGGTTGTTAAAGTAAATTATGCTTATTAATCAGGCAGTTTCATTTAAATTCACAAGTAATTTGGGGACATTTCAGTTGAGTTTCCAGGAATGTGTAGTCCAATGTGAATAACTGAGTCCACTTTTCCTCATAAACATATGTCACAATTCATTAAACTCTGTCTAATAATCATTATAAAGACAATGAATAGTAATTTCCTAGCTCTTCAATCTTTCTGATATCGCAAAATGTTGACAGTAAGCTATTTTAACTGGAAGACTAAAACATTTCAATACTTCCTTGTGAATATATATTTTTACTTTTACTGTAGTGTCAAGAACTGTCTTTGAAATCTATGCATTACTTCACTTCTTTCAAGTAATTCATTTTACAGTTCAGATTATATTTTGTCAAAATGTTAATAGTATTTCAAGGGCACATTTAATATTTAAACTGATATTTTAAATGAATAGCTATCAGTTACCAAGTGAGTTTGTACAGAGTGTGAGGTAACTGCAAAGATAACCCAACATGTTGCAAAAAGTAATATGTATCTTGTCATGTACTCTAGAGACTGACAATTTCAAGTGACATATAAAATGTAACTTTTACAGTGCAGACAGCTTGTGGAATCAGCATGTTGAAGCGAGTAATACTTTTTAATCAAGCAGCTACATTTCAGTGCACATGTAGTTTGGGAACATTTCAGTTGTGTTTCCAGGAATATGTAATCCTATGAGGATAAATCATAAAATATTTACAAATAATCTTATTATGTATTTATTTTACCTTGTTTATGTTGTTTTTCATTTGAATAACTAAACAACATTACTTTTTCTTATTATTCGTTATCTGTGAGGCTTAATGCACTTCACAGATTCAGTGTCCTTAGAAACTGCAGCAATTGTTTATTGTTGCTATGGCAACACAATTATAATGTGAAGAAAGCTTCACTTCTCTTAACCAACAGTACATTTTTCCCTCCTTTTTTATGTATTTGTTAATACTAAAAGAAATAATTCAAAGGACATATGTACATTAATGGAACATTTCAGAGTTAATCACGAACATGTCCCCAGTCACAATAAGCATAACAGTGACTATCATTAATCTAATAAATATTGTAATAACAATTAATTAAGTTCACTATTCCAGTTTGTCTACCTTAAAACTAGATTATTTTAGCCTATTATTTATCTATGTATAGATAGTGAGTTATTAAATATATACAGACTATATTAGTATAGTAGATAGGAGAGAATTTAGAAAGGGAGACAAGATGCAGTTAAAATAAATAATGAGAAAAGAGATGAGAGAAAGAAAAGAGAAAATTAAGAGAAAATACACATATACTATGTATGTTGATTTACAGTATAACTATTTTATGTGCTATATAACCCTCCTTCTGTGAAATAAAAGTACCCTGTTTTACATACCTGAGGTAATGTGAAAACTCTCATGTGTCATCTATTTTCAAAAAATATAGATAAAGATTCCAGTAGTTAGTTACCTTTGTTTTAAAATTCCAAGCAGTAAAATTGGTCCTTTAAAGTAATGTTAAAACAGTTCATATCATAGTAGATGCTTTGAGAGATTTGGCTGTAACAGTATCAGTCTTTTGCTTCTTCTTTTTGACGTCTGTCCAGACATTTGTTTCTTTTGGCAGGAATAAATAATCTCATGAAGCCTGGCCAATCAGACACTCCAAGCCCAGCAGGCACCTCCCAAGATAACCCCAAACAGACTGCCAATACCTTTAACACCTTCTTTACTGAAACTGTCCAGTCTCTTTCCAATCAACTCTTCCCTGATATCTCCTGTCTTTCCTCCTCCTCTAACACTTCCATTTCCACATTTCAACTTCAACCTGTTCCCTCTGCACTCATTCGTTCTTTGCTACATAAACTTAAGCCATCCTCTCCATCTGCTGACCATCTACCTGCTCTGTATCTAAATGTTGCTGCTAATGCACTGACCTATTCCATCACCATCCTGATTAACAGAACCATTGAAGAAGGCTACATTCCTTCTCTCTGGAAAATATCTCATATTATTCCCCTTCATAAAGGAGGAAAGTCAACTGAACACTCTAACTATCGACCCATAGCCTTGCTCTCTCCTCTTGCTAAAATCATGGAAAAATATGTCCAGAAGCAACTTCTGAAACACCTGTTAACTAACAATCTGCTAGCTAATTGTCAACATGGTTTTAGACCCTACCATAGCGCCACCTCTGCCCTCCTCTCCTTCACAGACTGCATAAATAAAAATAGGAACAATAATACCCTTAGCTCTGCTATATTTATTGACCTATCCAAAGCCTTTGATATGGTCAATCACAAAATATTGTTACACTTACTTAAATCATTTGCACTTGACTCAAGCTCAATGAAATGGTTCCACTCTTACCTGCACAACAGAAAACAGGCAGTGAGGTGGTAAAATAACTTATCCAACTACCTCCCCATTACTCTAGGAGTCCCCCAGGGCTCAATTCTTGGCCCTCTCCTCTTTTCAGTTTTCATTAATGATCTTCATACTCATATTTCTCCTGCCACCTGTATACAATATGCAGATGATTCTATTTTAATCTGTTCTGCCTCATCCCCCTCTGTACTGCACTCTCTCACCCAAAAGACTTTTGAAACCGTAGAAATTTGGTTCCTCAAACGATGCTTAATTTTGAACCCCAAAAAAAACTAATTATTACTCTTCTCACCAACCCGAAAATCCTCTCCACTGAATTTCTGTGTCACATCAAATAATGGCACGAACATATCACCCGATCCAACTACCAAACTCCTTGTAGTTGAAATAGACAACAGTCTGACCTTTGACACACACATCAGCAATACCATAAAATTAGTTAACAGAAAACTAGGCTCCCTCTATAGAATTAAATCATTCCTTACTCCACTTGCCAGAACTTCCATTGCTCAGACCCATCTTATCTCCACTCTCCTGTATGCCTCTCCCATCTACACTTCAGTGTCCAAAGCTAACCTCAGCAAACTGTCTGCTGCCTACAACAATATTGCCAGATTTGCCACTAATTCTACTTTTAGAACTCATCACTGCCAAAACTTAAGGAAACTACGATGGCTCAAACTACAAAACCAAATTCTATTTCACCAGATCTCCTTAGCCCACAAAATCCTTTACAAACCCACAAACACTTCCATTCTCACTTCACTTATCACTCTTTACTGCAATCTTAAAAGCCTTCATTCCTCCAACAAACTACTTATATCGACTAGTAAACCCAATAACTCAGCTGGCAAATCCTTGTTCTCCAACACAGTAGGAAAAACCTGGAACACACTTCCTCACAATCTCACAGCAATCTCCTCTCTTCCCTTCTTCAAACCCCAACTCAAAACACACCTCAAAACCCACTGGCTCTGCCCCTGTAGCAACCCTGACTAGTCTACCTTGGATATCTAGGTACTCTCAACTTTTCTGCTGTAAATAACTAGCTTTCCTCGTGTATCTAGGTACTCACAATTTTTTTTTTCTTTTTTTAGCTTTAAGAAACTCTTAACTAAATACACTCTCTATTTCTCAACTTCTGCTTTTTACTTAATATCTAATGATTTTTTGACATATATATTATAACCATGCTTAATGTTTTACCTGTTATTACAAATGCTTGCATGTGGAGCTTTTCTCCCCAGGCCTCTGCTGAAAATGGACATATATCCAGTTGGACTAGCACGGTCAACAAATGTAAATTAAAATAAAATAAAATTGTTCTCTTGAGAGAAGGTGACATCCAATCCATATCTTCTGGTAAAGTAATCACATTATTAGTTTTAATAAATGAAGAGGCTTCCTCTAAGTCAATAAAAGTCCTCATCTCATTGGCATACAGTATTCTTATCTTAGCTGGATATGCAAGTTGTGCCTTGATGTTATTTTATTTCAGAAAATTTATCATTAGCCACACTTTTTTCCTTTGCTCCATTATTCTAGATGAATAGTCGTTATCAAATCTTATCAGGCTCTGTTTATATTTTAGAGGTGCCTTCCTACAAGCAGATCTTAAAATCAGTTCCTTGTCCAAGTATGAAAGAAATGTGATAATTATTGACCTAGGAGGAGAGTTTGAGTTAGTGGCAGGTTTCCCAAGAGTTCTGTGTGCCTTTTCAATGCCAAAGGAAAGTCCTTCTTTTAAATTTAAAAAGTCAGGGATCCAGCTTGATAAAAAGGAAATAATATCCTCGCCTTCTGTGTTTTCAGGTAATCCGAAAATCCTGATGTTATTTCTCCTCTCCCTATTTTCCAAGTCATCTACTTTATTAACCAGCCAAGTGTTTTAAGAAGCAGTTCTTTCTGTGTTTCCACTTCCTTAAGTCTGCTTTCTAAGTCATTTAGAGAAACCTCTATTCCTGTCATCCTTGCCTGGTGTTGTAGTATTTCCTTGAGGGTGTCAGCCTGTTTTTGACTGCTTGTTTTAAGATTTTCCAGGTTCTCTTTTAAATCATCCATCTTCAAAGACAACTCCTGCAAGGTAGATGCCATCTGTTGTAGTTCCTTCTTTAAGACAGCATCCTGGTGAGAATTCTTTGAGTTGCTCATTTTAATAAGTGAATATATCTCCAAGCTTTTTGACAGGAAATTATTTGCAAAACTTCACCAAAGTTTCTAATTATGTAAATTAGTCCTTTATCTATAAGATTTTATATTTTGAAGAAAAAAAAAGAATATTTTTCCTGTCTTATTTAACTCGTTATATGGAGCTCTAAAATACTGCTGCTTTTAGTTAGCCATTCAGGCCTGTTTTTTTTCTGATGAAGTCCACATATCAAAGGATGAAAGCACTTAACATGTGCCAGTTCTTTTGATATCCTGGGATCACTCATTGTATTTTGTGCTCGGTTGTAGTTGTTATTGGTTGTTTGATTCAATGTTGAAAGAATCACAATCAAAAATAGAGTCAGAGCAAAGTATGTAGACAGAAGAAGGGAATGAAGAGGTTAAGTTATATGGCCAGTAAGTCAGCAGTTGCATTTTCCTTGAATCTTGAAATGTTCTTTTATTTGTGAACAGAAAATGGGGTAAGAGGAATGATCTTTAAGAAAAGAAGGGAGAGAGAGAGTGTCCCCTCAGTCTAGGACCAAGACTGAGAAGCAAATGTATGTGCAGTGATCCCTTGTTTGGAAGGACTGAATGAAAGGACAAGAGTGGTTAAGGTGTCCAAGGTTATATGCTGGTGCATCTCTCAATAGTCTGCAAGTACGTGGAGGGAATGTGTCATTCTTAATAAGTTTAGATAGTTGACAGGCAAGTAAAATGTCAGCAAATTGTTTCTCAGCTACCAGTTAGTTTTGCAGTAGTGTTCATTTCTTGGAGAGAGAGTGATAAATCTGCAAAATGGCATTTGAAATGGACTGAATGGTAGATACATTTCTTTAGAAGCTGCAGCAATTAGCAGGAGACAGTATTCTAACTGAGACAGTCAGATAGATTTATTTATAGCATTTCTACAGGGTTTGGATAGAAAAGGGAAAATCCTATTAGCCCAGTGGAGAAGTGACTTGATATTTTTGTGTGTAGTCCAGGCAGAGTTGGAAATTTAGGAAGAGGTCAAACCAAATCCCTATGTATTTGAATGAAGTGACATTCTGAGGCCTGGTGATAGAAGTGAGTTTTTGCCTTGTGCCAAAAAGCATTGTTTTTGTTTTAGAGAGGTTTATTAGTAATTGTTTATCATTGACCCATTGAATAAGGATATGAAAATCATCTTGCAGTTTGAGTTCAAGAGAAGAGACAGAATGGTTTGAGAAGAATAGGACCATGTCATCAACATTAAGCAAGAGAGGAAGATGGGGTCACTCAAAAGGAAATTTGTTTATGTAGATAGAAAAAAGGGGAGGTGCCAGAATAGATCCTTGATGGGCACCTTTCTGCAGAGGGACTGATGTAGAGGCTGATAATTGAAATTAGCTGAAAAGTGGCAGTTAGAGATGTGCATTTTTTTAATCACAGATAAGGTTGTAGTGTCCTCCACATAATGGATACATGAACTTTTGGCACTCTTTTAATTGCAAGGTGGTGGTCTTGACACTATTGTATGAGCATTTCTGTATGTACAAGTAAGTATATATTGTATGCACATATATGTTTTTTCTGTTTTACAATATCTTATTCAAATGTGCAGATTTGGTTTTGAAAGCACCAGGGTTATCTGTGCATGAATTTCGAATTAACTTAAGTCATTAGACTTTTAAAGTTTAAGCTTCTTTATTTTCAAAAACTGTAAATTCAACCCATCTATCCTGAGTACTGGTATGGATGAAAAAGGAACTTGATGTTCTGTAAACAATACCATCATGTAACAATAAAAATGAGCACTTATTAGAGTCTTTAACTAGGAACATAATAAACTGCGGTGGTGGTGCTGCAGTAGCGCTGTCGCCTCACAGTTAGATGTTGCCCGTTCGATTCTCAGTTAGAGCGTCTTCTGTGTGGCGACATGCGTGAATGGGCGTTCCTTCATTGAGGGTTGTGCATTAGGCCTGGCAAGCCAGCACGTAAAAATCTACTGCCAATCATTAGCAGACCGGAGTTCCGCTGTGTCGACCCCTAACCGGGAAAAGCCGAAAGACACAAACAAACTAGGAACATAATGCCCTGTTAACAGTACCATCATATAACAATCAAAAATATTACAACCAATAACTA
This sequence comes from Protopterus annectens, assembly GCF_019279795.1. Lineage (NCBI taxonomy): Eukaryota > Metazoa > Chordata > Ceratodontiformes > Protopteridae > Protopterus > Protopterus annectens. The sequence goes on along the minus strand of NC_056733.1, from coordinate 1,180,626,669 downwards.
AACTATCAAAGGAAAAACACTTACCAAAAGAAAGAGGATAGCTGACAAACTATTTATTAAATGCATTTATAATATTAACTAGAACACAAATTATCTGTTGTTGCACTAATAAAGTAGTGATTTTTTCTTTGATTGTTGATATGGTAAGCTGATAAGAAACCCTTCAGAACTGAGACATCAACACAAATGTTTTGAAATATTCCAATACATATGCATAGCTTGCTGAATAAAGTACTTCATATAATTTCACTGCATTTCATAAATAAGAAAGGAATCTTATGGTTGATTCTTTATATGAGACTTACAGGTAAAGAAATATTAAATAAAATAAAAAATGTAAGTATTAAAACGTTTCTATTTAATCTCAGTTTATTTCTTAAAAATTACCAAACAGTAATGATGAGTTATATTCTTAATCTTAAGTAATTACCACTATGTGACATATAGATATAAAGCCTTGACTATGACCCAGACAACTCAAGATTGATAATGGTTCCATTGCTAGAGGGTTCTACAAAGAAGGAGGGAGGGGTCGTGAGCAACTGAGTTCGGCTTGCTGTGGAAAGGGCATCTAGCAGGTTGCTGCATTTCCAGTACCCATCTTAAGAGTGGATAGACAATGACATTGGTCAGTGACATTGGCTTGGATCCTACCAAACTTTTCATGATAACCTTCCAGAGGCAGTTTTGTAGGAGTGTACACACATTCATGGGGTGGACATTGTAAGCTCTCCCTGTGGTACAAGTGTGCATCATCTGCCAAGGGTAGGGTTAGGTTTATAGAAAAAAAAACTCCCTTGTGTATGTCTGACTTTGGTATTTCTAAATTACTAAATTGAATTGTTTAATTTTGCTTCTAAAACTGAGAGAAACCCTCTGCAAAATATATCTCAAACATAAGCAAAAATGACATTTGACTTACTGACAGCCAGTAGGATGATTTTAATCCATATTGTGCATTTGGAGTCACACTGGAATAAGTAATACCATTTTAAGCCTCATTTAGGAATTAAATTACTGCTTTAGTGTCACATTATGAGAATTTTGTTTATGCTAGTAATTCCTTCTAAGATACTTAAACCCTACAATAGTTTTAGTTTCTTCCTTTGATTTCTTCAAAAAAGGTAAATACACTAGAAAATGGTTCAAATATAAGAAGTCAAAGTAATGCCTACATAGCTTATTCTTTTTCATTTGTTTTTACTTTTGCTAATATAAGTATTTTTTTTATAAATCTATTATCACAGCATCTCGGCACCCCCATTTAGTTCCATCTCTTACATTTACATTTTAAACAGAAGTCTATCTGTTATATTTTCCTTTTGTTGTACTTTTGTTATCCTTGCTCATACCTATATAGAGAAGGACTCTCTGTCTTCTTTTAATATTTTTCCAGTAATGTGTTTCACTATATTAATAATCCAACATGCCTTTGGTTAATTTAGTACTCCCTTTTAAAAAATCTCAATTCTATATGTAATTTTATATAAACCATATTCTGTTGCTCAAAACCCTCCTGATTCTCAGGCATCTGCAATTTGGCAGTTGTGTCATCAGTCTTTGTTTTAATTTCGTCATAAGTTAGATGGTATTGCTAAGTTACAACTATATGAATTCAACAGAACTATATTTATAATAATTTTCAACTGTTTCTGAATGTGTCATCTTACAAATAGTGAAGGATTCTTATTTGGTGTTGTTGCCTAGTAATTATTTTCTTCTGTATTGGTGTGGTTGCACAAACTGCACCCTTCATTGTGCAATACTAGCTTTCGCCACATTATAAAGGCATGCTGCCTCCTCCTAGAAACTACTTTTTCTTTTTAAATGTTATACATAATTAGTTCATAGGTTCATAGGTTGGTACTAGGCTATCGGCCCTAGGGCCTATGCAAGCCTAGCCATAACAATCCCCTGGCTATTTCTTCCCACACTATTTACTTCCCTGGACCCCTGTCTAGCAAGGCGACTGACGTGATCCCCGGGGTGAATTTCCTTTCTCCTATCCAATCATCAGGGTTCCTTTTGAAGAGGGCCAAGGAGGCGCTCTGCTTGACATGTATGGGCAGTCTATTCCAGAGTCTGGGGAGTCTCTGGGTCAGGAACCTATCCCTCCAGCATGTTTTGTTTATTATGATGACAAGGTTTAGATCCCTGGAGCATGTGGCTCTGAGGGATTGGGATTTCCTTAAGTGTAGCATGTCCAACAGCTCTGGGTTTGACATGGCCTTGTATGTTAAGCAGAGATCGCCTCTGAGTAGACGATATGTGGCAGAGTATAGCTGGAGTTTTTTAAGGAGGTCAGCATAGCATAGCATAGCATAGTTCAACTTAGTTAGTTCTATGGCTGTCAGAAGGAGAGCCACAAACAGCAGCTTGTGTGGCTCAGTGGACTGGCAGCTTGTGTTGCTCAGTGGACTAGGGAAGTTAGTATAGGTGATGGCATTGATGGTTCTAATCTGGAAGTATCCATATATTTATGTGTGGGAGGTGTGGCATAATGGTTAAGGTGTTTTGCTTACAGACGCAAGGTGCAGGGTTTGATTCTCACATGGGGTGATTGGCTAGGCTTAAATGGCCTACTAGGGCAGTTAGCCTAGTACTAATCTATGAACATATAAGGAATCTCTTTACAAGACTTAATCTCTCTTAACTGTAGCCAAAACAAGCCCTCTTCCCTTAAAGCATATGATGGAAACAGCAATGGCCATATTTAGTTCCAAGTATGATTGGTGTCATTCCCCAACACAGATACTGGATGGATTCCATCACAGGCATTTAAGGTTGTTTGAGAAAGTCACTAGAGTATCTTGGCAATAACATTATCCATGATTTTGTCACAGAATGTTCATGGCATAGTTAACCCTGCCAGTTGACATAGAATATTTGCATACGTGAGGTGTTTCTCCCCCTGGCTTCCTTTGCTTACAGGAGACCCATCAATCAGGTGCCAAGCATGGGAAGTGGGCATTATTTAAGAAGAGCTTTGAGCTACCCTCAGGGTAGAATAAGGGAGTAATTACATTGATAAGGAGAGGCACCCCTTTTGAGTTTGTGGAAAGTGTCTCAGATATAGCTGCAAGATACAGGACAATTAAGGAACTACTGTTAAGAAGATTAATCACAATGATAGTGGTCTATTTGCTGCCCCATACTATATGGCAGAGATGAGGGTCGTGATAAGTGAGTTGGTCTTTTTACAGGAGGAAGCTAAGTTGTGGCGTGACAACTGGAACTCAGTCCTCAGTATTAAGGAAGTATAGTCTACTCCTAGTGTCCAATCAATTCCTGTTTTTGGTCAACTAATTAAAGGTTTTAGGGTTTACTGATGCTGCCTCACTAGGCATGAATATAGGAACCCCTTTACATGTTTCACCCCAGTATAAGACATTCTGCAGAATAGATAAAATCTTAGAGTAATTGAGTTGTCCGTAATACCATTTATTGTGTCATATTATGCCTTTCTTTTTTTTTTTTTTTTTTTTGAAATGGTACCCATGATCTCTTATCCTTAGGCATCACTGGAAAGCTATACAGAATATCTCAAAAGGTAAGCTGAATATAAAGCATTGGAGAGGTGAAACAGAGTTTTATTTATTTATTTATTTTACATTTGTTTACCGGGATAGTCCGACTGGATACATGTCCATTTTCAGTGGAGGCCCGGGGAGAAAAGCACCACATAGACAAACTGATATAGATTATACAGAAGTTAGCAAACAATTATAAAAACAAAGTGATTATATACAATGGCTTAGTAGTGTTCCCTAGTAGGGACTCACAATTATCATGGACAGACACAATTAAAAGTAAGAAACATCAGATTGGAAGCAGAGTTTCATGACGTAGTTACAAGTTATGATAATTACAGAATAATGTATTTAGTTTATAACTTAATCAGGATTGGTACATGGGCATAGCCAATTCACTTTGAGATACTGTTTGAGTTTTTTTTTTTTTGAAGAGACTTTTGGAGGATTGTAGGGTTATATAGTTTGGCAATGAATTCCAGGTTTTGCCAACGAAGTTGGCAAACAGGGATTCACCAGCAGAGTTATTAGCTTTGTGGATTTGGACCAGTAGTTTATTGGCTGACCATAGGGATCTTAGGTTGCTATATGGCTTAATAATATTTTTAAGTGAGGTGGCATCTTCAGGATGGTACAAAATTTTGTGCGCTATTAAGAGTTGATTGAAGTGAATTAAGCTGGGCAGTTTTAGCCACTCTAGTTATTTAAGGTTCGAGCAGTGGTGGGTTCTATAGGTGAAGCCAGTGGCAAACCTGGCAATATGATTGTAGCTATGGGACAGCTTACCTAGTTCGGATTTGTTGAGGTTTGAGAGTACAGCGAGGCATACAAAAGAGTAGAGAGTAGGTGTGATCGGGTGATTGCAGTCCTAGCCAGTGGGGTTAAAAATGTCTTGTTTCTATACAATGATCCAAGCTTCTTATTGATGGTCTGTATGGTTTTGTTGACCTGTATGTCAAAAGTATTGTCTATGATAACCCGTAGCAGTTTGGTGTGATTATCTGGGAACATAGTGGTACCATTGTTAGATGTGACAGAGAATGAAAGTGTGGTGGATCAACTAGTGGGGGAGAAGAGTAAAAGTTTAGTTTTATTGGGATTCAGAAGTAGGCATTGGTTGGTGAGCCAGTTCTTGATAGTGTTAAATGTATTTTGGGTTGAAGTTTGCAGTTCAGATGGGGAGGTGGCTGATCAGATCAGAGTGGAATCGTCTGCATATTGAATGCAGGTAGCTTTAGGGACAGCAGTGTGAAGGTTGTTGATAAAAATAGAGAAGAGTAGTGGACCTAGTATGGACCCGTGAGGGACACCAAGTGTGAGAGATAGCTGGCTGGAGAGTTTTTCCTGCCATAGTACCGCCTGTTGTCTACCAGTCAGGTAGGACTGGAACCAGTGGATAGCAGGCTTGTTGAGGGAAGTAGATTTTAGTGAAAGAATGAGAAGTTCGTGGTTGACCATGTCAAAGGCTTTTGATAGGTCAAGAAAGAGGTTAGCCTATTGTCATTGCTGTTTTGGTTTATGGCGGTAGTAAAGGAAAGGAGGGCTGAGGTGTTGCTGTGGTATGCCCTGAAACCATGCTGGGAGTTGGATAGTAAGTTATTCTGTGTAAGTTATTGCATTAGTTGCTTGTGTACATATATCTCCATTATTTTGGTTAGTGGAGAAAGAATGGCAATGGGTCTATAGTTGGATATGTCTGAGGAGCTACCACCTGTATGGAGTGGGATGACGTGAGATATTTTCCAGAGGGAGGGGTTAGCATTTTCGGATAAGGTTCTGTTGATGAGAATAGATATGGGATATGCAATGGCATCTGCAGCTATTTGTAGGTACTCTGCAGGGAGGAGGTCAGCAGCGAGAGTGGTAGGTTTTAGTTTTTTTAGAAGTGTTTTGATAAAACTAGTGGATATTGGTTGGTAGCTAAATTCAATTGTTTTACTAATTGTTAAATTGTTAATTGTTAAAAATTGTTTTACTAATACAGAAAGATATTGAACCTATTAATGTATGTGAGCCTTTGTCTTAAGTAATAATTTAATAAAGGTGTTTTAAAAAACAGCTGTCCTGGCAGTCTTGAGGGATATTTCCATTTTAAAAAAGGGGGTTAGGGTTTGGCATAATGGTTAATGTATCTACCTCACAGACACAATATACAAGGTTTGATTTTTACCTTTGAGAAAAACTATCTAGGCTTAAAATGACCATTAAGGACAATTAACCTAGTACTTGCCTATGAAACTATTGGTATGACTTGAAAATTAGTGTTGCTTCCCTTCCCAAAGAAGAAATAACTGACAGGAAAGCAAGCTATTTGGCCAGATTTAGATCTACTCACAAGGAGTTGCTGGAAGCCCAGAGAGAAGTGATGTTTGAAAAAAGGGGTTCTGTGAAGGTGATGAGAGAGTATATGCACTTAAGAGTAGTTCCTTGAAAGAAGTTAGGATGCTGCAGGCACCCCATATTGAGGCATCCTCAAAGCACTTCATTACTTAGCATTAAGACTGAACCAGCAATCTACAGAAAGGGATAGTTACAAAATCAAGCACCTGGAGTTGAAATACTCATCCCCAGATGATATTATAAGGGTATTTGTTCAGTTTTATGGAGAGTTATACAGGCCTACCTCTTCCCACCATGACTGACTGAACTGAATCACAAACTATTTAGTGGCAAGATCTTCTGTTTTCCACAGTTACAAAACAGGAAATGCTAGAAGTGATGGAAGCTCAGGCCAGAAACAAAGCTCCTAACCTGGATAAGCTCGCAATTGAGATTTTTGAAAGGTGTAAAGAAAATTGTGCCATAGTATTTGTGAGCCTGGCTAATATTTATTTATTTATTTATGTATTTATTGCTTGCATTTGTTTACTGGGAAGGTCCACTGGGCATAGGTGAGCCCATTTTCAGTGGAGGCCTGGGGAGAAAAGCTCCACATACAATTAACAAGTAGATACAAGTGCTAATACATACAGAGTTAGCAGATATTATACAGTAACAAGCTGGACATACCTTAACAAGTCAGGTACAAAATACAAATGCATACCAGAGCTAACAGGTATTATGCAGTAACAAGACAGGACATAGTGTGAGCAAAAGTTTAGATTATTTATATACATACTACCCAATTACTGCAAAGCAGCAAAATTTCAGATTAACTAATCATATACATACTACTCAATTACATTATACAAGCAATTAGCATTTTTAGAGGACTTTTGAGAAAGTCAGCATAGAGATTATAGATTGCTAAGGGTAAAAGCACATGTGATGACAGTTTTTAGATATTAAGTGTTAGAGATTTGAGGTGCTAAAAGAGGAAGTTGTCAAGACAAAGTGCTGGCTCTGGCAGTTAGTAATGGAGGTGAGAGGGAGACAGAAGACACTGAAAGATAGCCTGGAGTGACGAAACTGGTATGGCAAATTGAGTTTGGTTGTAGAGAGAGCTAGGTGACACACCATCAGGCCATAGTAAGTTGGGATAAAGAAGGTGGAGCAGTGTTTAGTGAGAGTTATCTTGGCAATAGCATCGCCAATCTGAGGAGAGATGTTGTCTAAGGGATTTCTTAAAGAGAGCAGGATTACAGATGGAGGTAATTGAAGTTGAGAGAGTGTTCCAAAGTTTAGAGACAATAAAAGAATAAAGCATTTGACCAGCTGAGAGATTTGTTTTTTCAACTTTGAGCAGTATTTTGTTTTCAGATCTAAGAGGTCTGTTTGGGTGAAACAAAGACAGTAAGGAGAAAAGAGAAGAGCAGGTTAGTGGTTTATATATAATTTTATGTGCAGTAGTTAACTGTAGGTAGGTGAGATAATGTGGTAGTTCAAGTCAATTTAGTTGCCGTAAAGATGAACAGTGATGTGCTGAGAATGTTGCATTTGTTGTAAATTTGGCAACCTTATTGCAACATAATAGGATTTTTAAGACAGGCATCCTCCCACAAAAGCAGGAATATACAGCTTTGATCTCAAAGCCAAGGAAAACCCATTTGTACTTTTCATGATATCTACCAATCTTTATCATAAATCATGATTATAAGTTGTTTATGGATATACTGATGAGAAGGTTGGCCTCATTTCTGACACTGTTGATACATAGAGACCAAACTGAGCTTGTACCAGGAAAGACCACCTTTCTTAACTTGATTAAGACATCTTTGGTTCTGGATTATGCCAAGCGGAATGGCTCCCCATTGTTACTTATTAGTCTAGATGCTGAGAAAGTGTTCACTAAGGTGAGTTGAGACTTTATATTTTAAGTGCTCTGAGTTATGGGCTTCCCTTTACCTTTCTTGGATGTTTTGAAAGGTTTATATCATGATTCTATGGCCTGTACAAAAATGGGGCCTTTATTTTGTAATTGGACACTTGTCAAGGTTGCCCAGTCTCCCACTGTTCCCTTTTTTATTTACTTTGTCTGTAGAACCCTTTGCTGTTAAGGATGGCTAATACTAAGGGGCAAAGAATAGGACAGGAGACCAAGCTGGAATTTTATGCAGATAATTTGTTGCTATAATTTACTAGACCTGAAATTGACCTCACTAAAGTCTTTAGAGTCATTCAGGAGTTTGGTGAATTTGTGAGCTGTACAGCAAATGTAGGAAAGACCAGGCAGTCAAAATGAACTACTTATCATCTCCAAAAATAATTGAGATATTCCTGTTTATCACTAAAATGAATGAAATGATCTATTTGGATTTACAATTTCATCCTCACTTGAGATATTTGTGCAGAAATCATGTGAGGACATACTCATGAAAACCAAGAAATTTTGAGCCAATGGAGATGGCTATGTTTGGGTCTGCCACAATAAGTTGAGGCAGTGAGCTAATTTGTTATTCCTTTGCTCTGGTATGCTTCACAGGGCTTTCTCCATCCCTTGAACAGAGGAGGCTAAGAAGAATGGTCTCCCACTTTATTTGGGAGGGGGTAAGGCTAGGATAAGCTGGGATCAGCTCACACTTCCTGCTGCCGATGGGTAGTTGGCCTTGCCCTGTTTTGAGGGATATAATAAAGTTGCTAGAACAATAATAGGTGTGAAGCTACTTGACAGAGACTCCTCAGCAGTCTGGTAGGACACGTTTATTAACAGCCTTGGCAGCTTGAAGTAGGCATATGAGTTGTTCCAAGCATCTCTACAATTTGTAAATGGAGGCAGCAGGATTTATGGCAGCAGAATTGCTCAAAGAAGCCAGGGCAGTGTTTGAGACTATGCAAACCCAAAACTGGATTCCTGACATAGTTCAAAAAATAGACACCCTCATTGGAAAATTATTACTCAACATATTGTCGCTTCACAGTAAGACGTTGTCCTGTTCGATTCTCAACTAGAATGTCTTCTGTGTGGAGACATGCATGAATGGGTGTACCTTCGTTGAAAGTTGTGCATCAGGGCCGGCAACTCGGCACGTAAAAATCTACTGCCAATCATTAGTGGACCGGAGTTCTGCTGTGGCGACCCCTAATCAGGAAAAGCCGAAAGACACAACAACAACAACATAAGGGGTCCATACAGTTTTATTATTAGGAATGTCTAAGGTCCAGCGAAGGAGTAATAAGTCAGGATGAGTTTCAGACCAGGGGGTGGGATTTACTGGTTGTATGAGCCCCCCCTTAGAGAAAAGGCCCTTAACTAAACACATCCTGCATCCCACAGACAGATATTCCAAGATGGATTCAAATATTATTGGACTCTAGTTATAATCCCCCCCCCCCGTTAGAGGGCTTATTTCCAAAACATATAAGCTTGCCTTAGAGCAGAAACACTCTGCCAGAAATAAATACATATAATGGTTGGAGAGACATTTTAGGTGATGCCTTCTGAACATTTCCAGCAAACCAGTCTATGAAATTATATATATATATTTTGAATGGCAATGTCTCTTCACATATTTTCATATTCCCTCTGGGGTTGCAAAATGCCATCCTGCATCCCCCATAAGTGTGCTGGAGATGTAAGGAGGGGCAGGCTAAGGAATGAATGCACATGTTTTTGGAATGTAGTAAACTTGTCCTACTAAAGAATAACCTGTTTAGAAGGATGGACAGGTTATGGTCAGGGAAGATACCCCTCACCCTTGTGATTTTTTTTTAGGGTACCTCCTCATTGATAAGGTAGGACTGCCTCATTTCACTTTGTTGCAACCTATGCAACTAGTAGGAAAAAAGGACACTGGAAATACTCTGGTCATTCCAAGATTGATAACTTTGAGGCTCTAATGCATGATCTTCCTCTGCCAGACTGTAGTACAAAACATGCAAGGTCCATCCAATTTACTCAGGATTAATGGGCCCCCAGGGTAAATGTAAACTCAGTGGAACAAGGAGCCCAGTAAATGTAAATAGTATCACCCTCCCTTTTGGGGAGAGTCATCCACATATTAAATCTGGGATTAGGGAGAAGCATAACCCCCCTGGTTGACTGAAGATCTTGCTTATTTTATAACTGGAACTAGTTCCTGGTATGATAAGAGGAGGTAATGGAAGAAGAGTTATTTATCATAGGAGTATTTTGTGCTATGCTGATGGATAGCCTTGCTAAGTCAAGTGACCCAAATGCATACAGTTTATGTTTTAGCCTTTTATACTGAGCACCTTATGTACTGCAATTTAATAACCATTACGGATGAGATATTACACTGTTTGCCAAGTTAGATGTTTTAAATGTAAGTAGTTTAGATATTTATTAGTATATTGTTGGTTTCATACGCTGCAGTTTGACAATTTGTATTCATTATTTTATTTTACATTTGAATACCGGGTGAGTCCAACTGGGTCAAGTGGCACATTTTTAGCAGAGTTCCGGGAGATAAGCTCCAGCTAGAAAACTTACATATAATTAACAAGGAGGTAACAATAATAAAAAGTCAAACATAATAAAAATTGACAAAGTAGGTAATGTTATCGAAATGAAAGAGTTATATAAAGGTTAACAACAGTTAAAGTCAAACATTGTATAAAATAATTATTCTTAGTGTGCTTTAGTGAACAATTTGAGTACTAGGCAGTTTATATTGGAATCATATGCTGTTAGCAGTCTTGATGGTATCGTATGGTAAAGGTTTGAGGGAAAAACAAAGAGGGGAGGTGGAGGTTAGGAAAATGAGAGGTGGGATAATAGGAAGTTAGTATGAGAGAGGCTATTAATGTATAGTTTGACAGCGGTAATAGTGTGTTAGGAATAAAGAGGGGGTTAGTTCACTGCAAATAGGCGTATAATCAGCCAGGTTTGGTACAGGAACATAGCCAGTTGTTGGTAAGGTGTTGTTTTAGAAGTCATTTGAAAGTGGGAGTAGAGGTGGCGGTAAGTATTGTGGGAGGTAGAGTGCCATAGTGTAGATATTCTGTTTGAGAAAAAGTCATCACGATAGCTATTAATAGATTTGGTTATTTTTAGTAGGTTTTTATAGGTTCATAGGTATGTACTAGGCTAATGGCCCTGGAACCTTTACAAGCCTACCCCATAGGATTACCATGGCATAGTGCCACCTGACCTTAGTTCCCAGTGCCTCTGTTGAGTAAAGCCACTGGAGTGATCCCTGGGGTGAATTTTCTATTTCCCATCCACTCATCAAGATTTCTCTTGAAGAGGGCCAGTGAGATGCTTTGCTTGACCTGTATGGGAAGTCTATTCCATAGCATGGACAGTCTCTGAGCTTGGAACCTGTCCCTCCAGCATGTTCTGTTTATTGTGGTAATGAGGTTGAGGTCTCTGGACCGTGTGGTGTAGAGGGATTAGGATTTCGTTAGATGCAACATTTCTAACATAGCTGGGTCAGACATGGCTTTGTAAGTCAAGCAGAGATCTCCTCTAAGTAGGCCATATGAGACAGAGAATAGTTGGAGATTTTTGAGTTTGTCCATATAGGACAAATATTTAAGGCCTAGGATCCTCTTTGTGGGGTGCTTTTGTGGCCTCTCCAGTTCTTGCAGGTGTTTAGTGAGGTACATGCAAAATGGGGCAGTGTACTCAATGGTTGGCCTAATGAGGGAAGAGTAGAGGCTGACAATGACTTCTTTATTCTTGGATGCAAACCCCTTAGTAATGAGATGTGCCACATAGAAGGACTTTCTGACCACAGTGACAATGTGGTGGTCAAAAGAGAGGTTGCTGTCAACCTGTGTTCCCAGAGTTCTTATAATGCCTTATGTGCTCAGTGGACTAACATCGATGTGGTAATTCATGGGAACTGGGTTTTTCCCAAAGGAGATGACGACACATTTTTGGCATTAAGCTTAAGGCCATGGTTCTGACACCAGTCTTTGGTCTCAGTGAGGCCTTTCTGTAGGATGTCAACATCACTTGGAGAGTTAATAATAGCTCCCAACTTGCAATCATTTGCAAACTTTGTCAGCCCAAGTCCCTTCGTGTTGGCTTGAACTTCAGAGAACTAGATACCAAACAAGAGAGGATCCAGGACCAAACCCTGTGGGACTCCACTCATGACTGGTCAGCAGTCTGACTTGGAGTTAGCTACTTTCACACTGTGGGTTCTACCTGTGAGCCAGTTTGCAACCCACCTAGTGATATAGGGGTTGATGCCTAGCTTAGTGATTTTTTCTATGATTCCTGAGTGGGGAATGGTATTAAAGGCCTTGGCCAGATCAAACTAGGTTGTATGAACCACCTTACCTTTATCCACAGCTCTGGTCACTGACTGAAAGAAGTTCACCAAGTTGAGCAGGCATGATCTGCCCTTCACAAAACCAAACTGTGTGGGATCCAGAGTTTGGAGATTCCCTATATCCTTGTTTATTAGGTCCATGATGATGCATTCCATAGCTTTGCATATCAGTTTCATCAGGCTAATGGGGCGATAGTTACCAGGGTCTGTAGCCGCTTCTCCTTTGTGGAGAGGGATGACTGTAGCAGTGCACCATTTGGTAGGGACAAAGTCTGAGGTGAGCCTATGATTGAACAAGGCACACAGGTAAAGTGCCATTTCACTCTGTAGTTCATGTAGAACACAGACAGGGGATATTGTTAGGTCCCATAGAAGCTGTATTCTTGGCCTTGGATTGTGCTGTTTTAACCTGTGCAGCCATAATACTGGATGCCTGGCAATCTACTGGTATTGTGACTGGACCTTTGAGGGGGGTAGAGGGGTAAAGTCAGCACTGAATCTGTTGGCCAGTATATTGGCAATATCTGTTGGCTCAGTACAGGAGGTACCATTGTGCAGTAGCTCAGAGCAAATCTGGGTATTGCCATGTAGATTCTTTATATAACTATAGAAGGCCTTGTGGTTGTCTTTACTATCTGCTACAATTCTGTTTTCATAGCTAGCTTTAGAAGATTTGAGGAGGGAATCTCAACTTTTTGTTGAGGATGAAAAGGGAGTTTTTCCACTCTTGGGACTTCACCTTATTCCACATCAGTGTCCTCATTCTGTTGTAGAGTTTGTTTATGGCAGGGGACCACCAGATTGGCTTCCTTTTTTGGGAGGAGTGAGTCTTGGTACTATTGAGTATGGCGAGATCCATGCATTTGTTTACATGTTCATACAGTGCATTGGTCTATGATTCAGCAGTCATGTAACTATTCTCCATTTGTATGGATGCCGTGAAGTTAGCCACCTCTGTTTTTAGGAGCCCAAAGTTAGCTTTGGAGAAGGTTTTCATGGGGGTTTCCTTTGCAGAGGGGTGAGAGGGATGTGGATTTCCAAGGTGATTAGTTTGTGGTCGGATCTAAGCAGGGAGGAGTTGACTATTGGTGCAGAGCAATGGTGGCCCATGTTAGTACTGACCAGCTCAAGCATGTTGCTACCTCTAGTGGGGGTAAGAACAAGCTGGTCTAGGGCACTGGAATTAATGAATTCCACGAAATATTGGGCAAGTGTATTGGCACTTGAGTAGTTTTCCCAGTTAATGAAGGGGTAGTTGAAGTCACCCAGTATGAGAGTGTTAGGTTGGACCCTAATATTCTCCAGGGTGCTTAGAAATATGGAGTGCAAGTTTTGGGACATAGTTAGGGGACCTATAGCAGGCTATGACCTGAATTGCTGTCTTACCCAATGTTAGCTGCACCTGAAGTATCTTAGATGCATTATGTTGGGCTACCAGTCTGGAGGTGTGCACATCCTTTATGAATATGGAAAGACCACCACCTTTAGAGCTTCGGCCCAAGTTCTGGTGCCGAAAGGTGTGGAATGAGTTATAGCCTGGTAGTGCAGAGGGGCTTTCTGGTGCCTTGAACCAGGTCTCTGTTACTGCACAAATGTCAATGTTCTCCATTTTAAGGAGTGCTTCAAGCAAGTGCATTCTGAGATTTAGACTTCTGGCATTGAGCAGCATGACCCTCAGATTACATTTGTTTGTAGCTGTTATGGTGGTAATTTGGTCTTTGGAACACCACCTTAAAAAGGCACCATAGGGGTGACAAGAGCCTTGGTCAGTATCCAGAAGCCCAGGGGTGACAGATGCAGGCCATCTCAGCAGAGCATCAAGGTCTGTCAATCATGTCATCCAAGGCAGACAGATACTGGATCTCCTTAGAATGAGACCAGAAACTTAGCCAATAGGTGAAATCAATCTTTTTCCACTTGTACTGTGGTATCATTCTGAGTGATGGTAGGATGCTGCTCAGGGCTAGGGTCATACCCGCCTGGGCTACATAATCCAAGAGCTCCTCCATGTGTCTTTTCATGTAGTCCAGGGAGGTACATCTCATGTCATTCACACCCAATGTACAATGACAGAGTCATATTTGTTCCTGTTTTTGAGGGACCAGAGTGCGTGCTTTATTTGGCAGATCCTGGCACCTGACAGGCAGCTGACTGTTACTTTCTCCTTATTCAACCTAGTGAGTGAGACATCAGTGTGCCTCACTATCAAGGCATCTATGACTAGTGTGTTGGGCATGCTGTTTTGCCTTAGGGGCTTTGGTTGAGTGGCACACTGTTTAGGAGAGTTATTTATTTTGTGATTAGTGCTGTGTTGTGGTGGTCAAGTGTGTTTCTGCCTTGGAGGTCTCTGCTGTTTGGGTAGATTTTTATTGAGAGCCTCCACAAAGTTGGGTGTGTGGTTTGTGTTTTTATGTGTAGGCAGTGCTGGTGTGTGTTCTGGAGGGCTATGTGTTCCATGTGGTGTGGTGCATGTGTTGATCTTCTCTTGACCAGATATTACTGTCTTGGCTGGAGAGTGTATGGCTTCCAGTTTGGATATATAAGTGCATCTCTCGCAAATCAGAGTGTTGGGAGGTAAGAGGAGAGGGTTGTCAGTGTACATGAGGCAGTTGCTATATTGCCTCAGGATGCCCAAGTTCAACAGGTTAATAGTAGAAAGCACAGAGAATTGACCTTTAGACATGCCTGGAGGGGTGGGCATTAATAATAAGTACTGGAGCTGTTTTCTTGTAAAATATTTAGTGCTGATAGCACTTTTGTGTGCTACATTAATTGCTACAAGAAGTCTGGTAAAGTGCTAGACTAATAAGCTAGTAAATGTGCATCAGAGGAGAGAACTAGCAGATCTAAGGGAAAATGTGAAGAGCAGACTTTGACACTGCTCAGAAGCTTACAGTTGTCGGAGGATCTTAATGAGCAAGAGTAAGAGTAGGGCTGAACAACGTTTTTCAAAGCAGAGCAATTGCTAGGGTGGTGGAAGATGTTCTGGGCGAATCTTAATTGATTAAAGGTAAGTAAGTTGGGAAGTTCATTCATTCAGTAATAGGTTCATGGGTGAATACTAGACTAACTGTCTTAAAAGGCTATTTTAATCCTAGCTAATAACCCAAGATCAGACTCAAATCCTGGACCTATGAGGCAAACACCTTAACTATTATGCCAAACCTCTTCCACCAAATTGCATTTGTTGTCCAGGAAAGTCTGACTGGGCATTTACCCCTTTTCAGTGGAGGCCCAAGAAGAAAAGCTTCACATTAATAGTCATATAAATCAACATACAGGTATAATACATCATGAAAACAACTCAGCAGGTGTATAAATGGGAAAATAATAGGCATATAAACTGAATGCAGTTCATATTAACTTAGAAATATTCATATGGTTCAGCATATAGTGCATAACAATGGTATGTAACATAAGCAGCTGGAGGTGATAGAGGAAGGGGAAAAAACTCATCAGAACAGAAAAAAGGCATATAAATGACTTTCACTGTAATACAACAGAAGAGGTCATACAACAGGAGTACTTACATTACTTACTGAGTAACATTATCTAACAAAGTGCAATTAGGATAGGATTTCAGAATGTATATCTGTATTTTAGCCAGAGATCTGGAATGAATCTGAACTAAATCCAAAGCATTCATTGTGTTCAACAAAAAATAAGTATATTTTGAGCTTGCATTGCACTTTTTGAATGTATTTTGCTTAATTGCTGCTTCATTTCTGCTGCTTTGACTGCTGTGACTGTATTTTTCTTCACTTTGAATTTCTAATACTTCTGTATTTCATAGCATAGGCTAGATTCAGATTTGCTGAATCAAGGCTTTTTGGTATTAGCTGAGCACTAAAGCCAACCATCCTACATTAAGAAGGCCTTCCTACACTCTTGTGGCAGATGTGTGCAGCCCAAGACCCATCTGAGTTGGGGATTGCTGGATAAAGGCTCAGATTTGGGTTTTCCTATTGGTTACTTTGTGTTAAAACTGTTTAATTTGCTTGTGTTTAATCCCCAAGTTTGTGTGTAGCTGAGCAACATGCTTCAGAGTTTAGCACTGTCGTGTATAGACACAAATGATTAGAAACACAATTTTTCCCTTGATATCTGCCAGAAAACACTCCTTAACTCCACTGCCTCTCTGTGCACAGCACAGTTGCACATCACTACCTAGAGAGTAACTCAGTTGCACATTCTGAGGTGTCAATCAGGTGGTACCTGATTGACATGGGCACCCTGAGGCAATGTAGTAATTAGCTCATATATACTGACAGCCACTTGTTCTTAAAGCATTGCCGCCTACTTTTTGGCATTTTCCAGCTTGCTAAACTTGATATCTGTATTAGGAACTGTATTTAGAACACATCTAGAGCCTGTTTACTGCATTTCCTGTGTTGCACTTATTTTAAAATCGTTTTTTTCTTAAAACTTACATTTTACCTGTCTCTGGCCTAGCACTCAAGTGTGGGGTCATTTATTGCACTGTTCTAACTTGTTGCTGCTTGTGTATCTCTGCTATCTTTAAACAAAACAAAAAAAAAATCTTGCTTTTTTTCCCACTTTCTGAAATTTAAAAAAAAAGTTCAGTTACAGATTTGCAGTTCTGAACTGTTTGTAAGTTTCTTGGAAGCCATTGCTTGCTTGGGCTAAAGGGAAGTCTCTGTGTTCATCAGTGGCAGTGGTAAACACTGAACAGCCTGCCTGCCCCTGTGGGAGTGGTTACTGCCTAGAAACTAGTTTTATTGGCCATTTTGGGTCAATTCCAAACTCCTTGATCCCGCTCTCTTAAAACCCTCTTTTGGGCGTTTTTGCGCATAGCGCAGCATCGGGCAGTGCTGGTTAATCAGGTTTAAACTATTCCCGGCTCCACAAAGTCTGCTCTTCACTTTTTCCCTATGAAATGTTCCAAATCACAAAGTAAGCACTCTGTTTTCCTTCTAAAACACAGCAGTAGCTAGGATAAGTGTCTTATAAGTAAGCACTAATAAACTAAAGCACTACACCCTCTTATACTCCCTTTAAGTACTTGGCTCCCTATTGGTCCTTTTTGATCAAGTCATAAAGTAATTCCTTATACTATTCTGGCATGTCCAAAAGTCAGTTTCAGGTTTACTCTCCAGTCCAGCTGGTGAATATGGGAATTTTGAGGCAATGTTACAACTGCCTTATGTATACAGACCACCCTCTCCTCTTCCCAACAAGCTCAAATATATGTGAGAGATGCAACTATATGGCCAAACTGGAGGCTGAGCTCTCTCAACATAGTACTGGCATGGTCAGTCTGGAGGAAAAGGTAATCACACACACCACAAATCCAGTCTCACATAGACCTATCGCAACAGCAAACCAAGCACATAAACACACAAAAACATACTTGGAGGCTCTAAATAAAAATCTGCCCAAGCAACAGAGACCTCCAAAGCAGACATGCAAGCAACTGCTACCCCACAACAATACCCATGTATTACATAGTTCACAAATTCAGTGTGCCACACAGTCACAGCCCTTAAGGCTAAGCAACACACCTAATACACTTGTAATAGGTGACTCTGTTGTCAGACACACTGACATCCCTCTCACCAGGATGAACAAGGAGAAGGTCACTGTAAGCTGCCTGTCGGGTGCCAGGATCTGCCACATAACACAAGCACTCAGGTCACTCCAAAGCAAGTACAAATATGACTCCATCATTGTCCATGCTGGTGTGAATGACCTGAGATGTACCTCCCTGGATTACATGAAAAGAGACAGAGGAGCTCTCTGATCATGTGGCCCAGGCCAGTATGACCCTGACCTTGAGTAGCATCTTACCCTCACCAAGAATGATACCACAGTATAAAGACAAAATGATCAATTTCAACAATTGGCTCAAGTATTGGTGTCACTCAAAGGGGATCCAGTGTCTGTCAGCCTGGGATGACATGCTTGACAAGCCACGTTGCTTCACTAGGGACGGCTTACACCTGTCACCCCTGGGTTTTCAAATACTGGCCAAGGCTCTTGCCACCCACATAGTGCCTTTTTTAGGCAAGGCTCAAAAGACAAACCCACCTCCTTAGACAACACAAGGAAAAAGAAACTAAGGGTAATGCTGCTCAACGCCAGAAGTCTAAACCTCAAGATGCACGCACTCGAGGCTCTGCTCAGTATGGAGAATATTGATATCTGTGCAGTAACAGAAACCTGGTTCAAGGCTTCCGAGAGCACCCCAGCACTACCAGGCTATACCTCATACCATGCTTTTCGGCCCCAAAACTCAGACCGAACCACAATAGGTGGGGGAGTATCCATATTCATCAAAGATACCCATACCTCCAGGCTAGTGGCACTGCACGAAGCATCTGAGACCATCCATGTGCAACTAACAATGGGCAAAACTGCCTTACAGTTTGTAGTCTGCTACAGACCACCCTCCCAAACTCAGGAACTCCACTCGGCTTACCTGAAGACACTGGAGAATATGAAGGTCTCTCCAAACACCATTATATTGGGTGACTTTAACTACCCAAACATAGACTGGGAGCACTACACAAGCCCCAACACCCTAGCCCAACAGTTCCTAGAATTTATAAACTCAAATGCTATGGAACAACTGTTCACCACTCCCAAAAGAGGGGAAAACATATTGGACCTGATTATCACCAACATGGGGACTCTATGTGCCATACCAGAGGTATACCCCTCATTGGTAAGATCTGACCATAAATTAATCACTATGGACATCCATATCCCATCCCCACCCCAAGCAAAGGAAACTACGGTCAAACACTTCTCAAAAGCAAACTTCCCACTTCTCAAAACTGAGGTGAAATCCTTCAAAGCCCCAGGGCCAGTGGAAAATATGGCCCAAACCACAGAATCCTTTACAAACGCATTCTATGGATACCTACAGGAATGCATGGATCGTGCTATCCCAAATAAAACCAAGGCACACTCCTCCAAAGGCAGGAGAACTGTCTGGTGGACCCCAGCCATAAATAAGCTGTACAACAGAAGGAGGAAGCTACTACATGATAGAGCAAAATCCCTGAAAGGGAAGGCAACTCTGATCAGTACTAGCAAGAAACTACGATCCCTCATAAAATCATCTAAGGCTAGCTTCGAAAGAAAAATTGCACAAGACACTAAAGCTAATCACAAGGCTTTCTTTAGTTATGTCAGAAACCTGGGTGGAAACTCACAGATATGCTCTGAGTTAGTGCAAAATGACAAAAAATACACTGAACCCACAGACATTGCCAACATCCTGGCAGACAGGTTCAGTGCAAACTTCTCCCTCCCCTCCCCCCCAAATGAGCAAATGACTATCCCAGCAGAGTGTAGCCTCCCTGACATCACAGATGCACAGCTGAGAGCTGCCCTCTTCAAAGCAAAAAACACAGCATCAATGGAACCGGACAGTGTCCCGGGCTGCGTTTTACATGAGCTCCAAGAAGAACTGAACCCTCACTTAAAATCACTGTTCAGTCTCAGCCTTACAACAGGATATGTACCCAAAGAATGGCATACAGCAACAGTGGTCCCACTCCATAAAGGTGGTGCCACAACGGACCCCGGAAACTATCGCCCTATAAGCCTAACTAGCCTGGTCTGCAAAGCTATGGAGCGTATCATCATGGAACTCATAAACAAAGACATTGGGAACCTCCAAACACTGGATCCTACCCAATTCGGCTTTGTTAAGGGCAGATCTTGCCTCTTGCACCTGGTCAATATCTTTGAAACAGTCACCAAGGCCATAGACGAAGGGAAGGTAGTCCACACAGCCTACCTTGACCTTGCAAAAGCCTTCAACACAATACCCCACTCGGGCATCATAAATAAGCTCACCAGCTTAAATATCAACCCCTATGTCACAAGATGGGCTGCAAACTGGCTTAGGGATAGAACCCACATGGTCAGAATTGCAGGTGCCATGTCAGACTCTAAAACAGTTGCAAGTGGCGTCCCACAAGGCTCAGTCCTGGGACCTCTCTTGTTCGGTATATGTTTCTCTGAGGTACAGGCTAACACAGGAGGACTATGGCTGACAAAGTTTGCAGATGACTGCAAACTGGGGGCCATAATCGACTCGCCGGCTGACACAAGCATCTTTTAAAAAGGTCTCACAGAGACGGATAACTGGTGCCAGAGCCATGGCCTAAAGCTAAATGCCAAAAAGTGCATAGTCATCCCCTCTGGGAAAAACAAAGTGCCCACAAATGACCACATAGGTGGTAATCCATTAAGTACGGAAGAAGTAATTAGGGATTTGGGGACCCAAGTAGATTGCAATCTCTCCTTTGACAATCACATTGCCAAAGTGGCTAGAAAAACATTCTATATAGCCCACCTTATCACAAAGGGGTTCACATCTAGATCAAGAGAGGTCATTGTGCTCCTCTACTCATCACTCATCAGGCCCATAATTGAATACAATGCCCCATTTGAGATGTACCTTACCCGACACCTGCTACAACTAGAAAGACCCCAAAAGTACCTCACCAACAGGATCAAGGGCTCAAACAGATGCCCTACGCAGTTAGGCTAAAGAAATTCCAGCTCTACTCAGTTGCTTACCACCTACTCAGAGGCGATCCGTGCCTGACATATAAAGCCATGTCCAACCCAGAATTAATGGACATGCTCCACCTCAAGAAATCCAAATCCATCAGAGCTACACGCTCCAGTGACTTAAACCTCAGCACAGAAATAAATAGAACATGCTGGAGGAAAAGATTCATATCCCAGAGGCTCCCCTCACTCTGGAACAAAATCCCAATCCATGTCAGACAGAGCTCCTCAATGACCCTCTTCAAGAAGAATCTTGACGTTTGGATGGGAGATCGTAAATTTACCCCTGGGATCTCCTATGTGTCACTGCTAGACAGAGGCATGGTAAACTAACCTTAAATGGACTATCTTCTGTGACCTACTATACAGAGGCACAGTCAACTAATCTAAGAAGGGTGGCAAAAGCCAAACACACTCTGGCTAGGCTTGTAAATGCCCTAGGGCAGATAGCCTAGTATCAACCTATGAACCTATGAACCTATGATGCACCCATCCACAGTCTCACAAGCAAACCCTGATCCATCTAGCCCAACCCCATTATTTACTACAATATATACCTGTCATAATGAATGGACAGTTTCCCATTATTTCTCTGGCCAACCTGATTGACATGGGCACCCTGAGGCAATGTAGTAATTAGCTCATGTATACTAACAGCCACTTGTTCTTAAAGCAAACAAACACAGCATGTGAGAGATGCAACTATATCATGAAAATGGAATCAGTCCTCTCACATAGCAATATACAAGAGAAACAACAGGTTGTCAGCACACACAACTCCCCTCTCACATAAGATAATGTCAAGACACATAAACCCACATACACAGAGGTACTCACTAACAGCCTACCAAAAGACCAGAGACCACTCAAGTGCAAACAACATACACACACTTATACAGGAATAGAAGCCACCACTACACATAACAACACACATATCAGTGTCTCAACAATTAAGCCCCTAAGGCAAAACACCTCAAAACCTAATATTCTTGTCATAGGCAACTCAATAGTGAGACACACAGATGTTCCCCTCACCAGACTGAACAAGGAAAGGGTCACTGTCAGCTACCTGTCAGGTGCCAGAATCCATCAAACTACGCACGCACTCAAGTCACTCAGCAACAAGTACTGTTATGACTCTGTCATAGTATATGTCGGTGTGAATGACATGAGATGTACCTCTGTGGACTATATGAAGTCAGACATGACTGAACTCTCAGATTATGTGTGCTAGGCAGGTATGTCCCTAGCCCTATGCAGCATTCTACCTTCACCTAGGGTGATGCCACAATACAAACAAAAATGATTGATTTCAATCACTGGATTAGCTTCTGGTGTCACTCCAGGAGGATCTTGTATCTGTCTGCCTGAGAAGACATGGTTGACAGTCCACGCTGCATTGCTAGAGATGGCCTTCACCTGTCTTCTCAAGGCTTTCAGATACGGGCAAAGATGCTAGCCTCCCCCATAGTGCATTTTTTAGGCAATGTCCAAACAACAAAGATTCTAGTGTAAAGAAGACGTAAAGAAATCTGAAGTTCTGAGGAAGTCCCATTGGAGATGAAAGCACTTAACTGCTGGAGCTGATTATGTTAATAAAGTGTGCTCTGGTTAACTTTCTGTGGCTTGCTTATCTGGTTACTAGTCTACTGGTTGCAGTGGTGTTCCAGTTTAGTGTATGCACTCCCTACAATGCCTTCTCACCTTGGAAGATGTTGATGTTTATGCAGTCACTCAGACTTGGTTCAAGGCCACTGAGATCACCCCAACCTTACAAGGCTACAATGCCTTTCACAAGTTTAGACCCCAAAATGAACGTGAAAGAACTAGAAGTGGAGGTTGTATCCATCTTCACTAAATCCAAATACACCTCAAGACTGATGAAACAGTACAACTCTATTGAGCTATTCGTACAGATAAACACTCCAATAAGCAACCAACATTAGATTGGATCTTAACTAACAAACCTAACCTACGTTACTTAGCTGGCTGCCTTCCAGACTCCCTCAGTGACCATTCTCCAAACTTTCTATACAGAAAACGTGTGCATACCCAAAGCAACACCTCTTACAAATACATCTATAGTAAGACAAACTTCTCCCCCACTACATTTAACCTGCTACTACAACACCTCTTGGACACCTCTTAAACTCCTATACTTAGACTTAGCTGTTCAATACTTCAACAGCACCTTCCTTAAAACTCTTAATATCCTTGCTCCCACTAGGAAAGTGCACACAAAAGCCAAGCCCCTTCCTTGGCTAACCATCAATACCAAACAGCTACTGAAATGCAGAGATAGAGCCTGGTCTGCTTACCATATCTCTAAAGATAAGATAGACCTCTTAACTTATCAGCAACTATGAAATATATCTAAGAAACAAATCAAAAAAGACAAACAAACTTCATTCCAAATCTATCAACAGAAACATCTAAACAATCCCTGAACATGCTGGCAAATCATCAACTATCTCTTCGTCCCCAGTCATACCACAACCCCAGCCCAGACAACTCCGACCCTATAGCAAATCAATTCAACTCACACTTTATAAACACTATCACCACTTTGCTAGACAACCAGCCCACTCAGCCACTTATTGTGCCCACCCCTAGTCTAGCAAACCCTAACCCCTTCACTTTTACACCCATACACACCAAATATATAAAGATTCTCCTTACTGAGTTAAACCCTGCTGTCCTGATGCTGACAAACTGCAAAATGAATTTATAAAAATTGCTGCTCCTTTTATTTCCTACCCTATATCTATTTTGATTAATCACTCTATAGCAGAACAGTATGTCCCACTTCTCTAGAAAATATCACCCATCATTCCCCTTCACAAAGGTGGACCTTCCAAAGAACTAACAAAATTCCGTCCCATAGCCATCCTTTTCCCTCCTTGCAAAAATCCTAGAAAAGTGCATACACAATTAACTCATTAACCACTTCCTTAGTAATAATCTATTTTCCAGTTCTCAGCATGGCTTTAGACCTAAACATAGTACCAGTACTGCCCTATTAACTTTTACTGACACCATTCATCATCTAATGGATGAAGCCCAGCTTGTCTCATCCATCTTTCTTGATATGTCCAAAGCCTTTGACACAGTGTCCCACCAGCTAAACAAACTCTCATCCCATTGGCCTCAGTTCATCATTTCTAACCTGGTTCCATAGTTATCTTTCCAAATGACGACAGGCTACTAAATGGGAAAACTCTGTTCCCCCTACTCCCCATCTCAGTTGGAGTACCCCAAGGTTCCATACTTAGTCCTCGCCTCTTTATCATATTTACAAACAACCTTAGTTCTGCAACTCAACTAGCCTCTATAGTGCAATATGTCGATGATGCTACACTTATTTGTTCAGCCTCCTCACCCCAGGAACTTCAAATAAAAATGCAGACTTCTTTTCAGGACATTGAAAAATACCTCTCTAAACACCAACTTGTACTAAACCCCAACAAAGCTAAATTAAGAGTTTTTAGAAAAATAAAATCCAAACCTTGCCAGTCCCCTCTGACAATCCTCTCCTCAAATGGAACCAGGATAGTAGCTACTAACCAGGCTAAACTTCTAGGTTTAACAATAGATGATAATCTAAAATTTGATAAACATATTTCTCTGACAAACAAAAAAGTCCACATAAAACTTGGAGGCCTATACAGGACCAAACCGTACCTAACACAAAGTGCCAGGCTGGCCACTGCTTGGTCACACCTGCTATCCACCCTCCTTTATGGATGACTCCTTTTCACTAACCTAAGAAAGGCTGACCTCAATAACCTAGAATCTTGTTACAATAAAATTGCCAAATTCACCACTTATCATCCGCACAGATCTCACCACTGCTCAGCTCTCTCACAGCTCAACTGGCTAGAACTCCTCGACCTTTTATCACTCAATCAAGTTACCTTAGCCCACAAAATAGTCCATCAACCCAGCAACTGTCCTGCAATTTCTAGCCTAGTCCAACTTAATAGTAATCTCAGATCCCACAGATCTTCTGACAAATTTATGCTAAAGGTTACCCATTCCCACACCTATCATGGGGACTCCCTCTTTTCTCACAAAATACTCACATTTTGGAACACTCTTCCACCAGCCATTGCATAAAATCCTAACTAACATGAGTTCAAACAAATCCTAAAGGAATACCTAGCTAGTCATTGGCTGTGCTGTTGCCATACACCAGGCTAATACTTTCCTAGCTCCCCTACTATAATTCTCCTTTCTACTCCATCCCAAATATTTCTCTGATTTCTGGTGCTTATAACTTTACCCCTCCACTCTTCATTTCTATCCTAAATTTCTTTTTTTATCTCTTTTCTATTTATCTCATTTTCTGCTACTCAGTTAAAAGCTGTATTTCTAACTTTCTATTACTCAGTTACACATGATACACATGCACCATGCTCATATCTGTTCATGCGATTGTCTCTGGGCTCAATTCATGTTTCTCTGTACATTTGTATCCTGTTATCTATATTTGTACCTGTATTATATGTATATAATACCATTGTTAGTATTGTTACTGTTGTGCAGCTTTTCTCCCCGGGTCTCTGCTGAAAACAGGCTCCTGGCCCAGTCAGATATTACCTGGTTAACAAATGTAATAAATAAATAAATAAAATAAATAAACTACTCCAGATCCAATTAACTATAAGTAAAATATCCTTTCAAATCATTGCTAGCTACAGGTACCCTAACAAGAACCAGTAGAAGCACACCACCTACCTGGGCATGCTAGAGTCACTCAGTTTACAGCCAAACACCTTGATCATGGGAGATTTCAACAATCCTTCCATTGACAGGGTGACTTACATGAGCACAAACACAATCACTATACGGTTCCTGGACTTTGTTAATTCAAATGCCCTAGAACAGTTGGTCCACACCCCCACAAGGGGCCAAAATGTCTTGGACCTAGTGTTCACCAACATGAAGGGGGCACTAAAATGTGTGTTACCCTCCCTGGTAAGGTCAGTCCATACATCTGTCTTATTTTAAGTAAAGATCAAACCTGACACCCCCACTGGAGTAAAAAACTGAAAAATTTCTCCAAAGCAAACTATTGCCTACTAAGCAATGGTATAAAAAGTTTCAAAAAACCCATCAACATAGCCAGCAATGGCACCCATGCAGAGGGATATACAAATGCTCTATACGGCCACTTAAACAAATGCATTGACTTGGCTGTACCCAACAGGAACAAAACCAGGTCTTCCCAAAAAAAAGCCAGCATGGTGGACTGTAATTATAAATATAAGCTATACAACAAAAAAATAAACTAATATCTAAGAACAGACGGCAACTTACTCAACAGAGGAAAAATACCCTCCACAGCTTGAACAAGCAAATCAGATATATTGTTGAGTCTTCTAAGGCTAGCTATGACTCTACATTAGCATCCCTAGCTAAAGACAATCATAAGGCATTCTTTTTTTTTTCTTCCAAACACCTTTATTGAATTATCACTTGTGACATAGGCAAATTTACATTCATATAAAAGTACCCAAACTATTATTAACATAACAAACATTATACTTCACATATATTGCTATATATCATATAACCTAAACTTCTTCTTCTTTTGGCTTTTCCCGGTTAGGGGTCGCCACAGCGGAACTCCGGCCTGCTAATGATTGGCAGTAGATTTTTACGGTGCCAAGGTAACAGCTCGATGCCCAACCTTCAACGAAGGCACGCCCATTGTACGCATGTCTTTCGAATGCCACTTGACCGCGGGGAGGTCATGCAGACTCCACACAGAAGGCGCTCCAGCCGAGGATCAAATGGGAGAACCTCTTGCTGTGAGATGACAATGCTACCGCTGCACCATATATATCATATATAACCTAAACAATATTACATAAATTATTAAATTCCTGTTTTTTTTTTTTAAAAAGAAACATCTTCATTAAACCATCACTTACTAATCATAAGGCTTTTTAGCTACATCCGAAATCTAAAAAGGAATGTCCAGCTGTGTGCTGAACCTATAGTGGACAGTACCATACCACTCACACTGAACCTGAGGAAATTGCCACCCTGATTTGGCAATGATGTCACCCCCCTGTCCCCACCAGATATACTGCAAAGCATTCCTGGCATCAGTCCTTTACTGAGTATCTCCAAAGAACAGGTCATTCTCCAAGGCCTCTCTGGGACCAGATAACATCCCAGACTGCTTACTAAACAATCTAAAACAAGACCTAATAGAACCACTGATCACTGTCTTTACCATAGCCTGAGAACTGGCTTTGTCCTGACAGAGTGGAGAGCAGCAACAGTAATCCCCTTGCGCAAAGAGGGTCCATCAGCTGACCTTGGGAACTATCAACCCATAAGCCTAACTAGCCTTATCTGCAAGGCCATGGAAAAAAATTATCATGGACTTTATTCTCGAGGACATAGGTGACCTTCAAATCCTTGACCCGACCCAGTTTGTTTTTGTCAAGGGTAGATCTTGGACTTCTTTGAGAATGTCACCAAATGCCTGGATGAGGGCAAAACAGTACATACCACCTATCTTGATTTAGCCAAGGCCTTTGACACAATCCCCCATTCAGGTATCATAGAGAAGCTCTCGCAGCTGGGGATTAACCCATACATTGCTAAATGGTTGCAAATTGGCTCACGAACAGAATGCACACTGTCAAAGTTGGGGAGTCCACTTCCACCAGTAGACCAGTTACGAGTGGGGTACCACAAGGATCTGTGCTGAGCCCTCTACTGTTTGGAATCCATTTCTCTGAAGTCCAGGCAAAGGTAGATGGCCTGTGGCTTACAAAGTTTGTAGTTGATTGTAAACTGGGTGCAATCACAGAGTCCCCCAATGATGTTAACATATTACAGAAAGGGCTGACACAGACAAATGACTGGTGCCAAATTCATGGACTAAAACGGAACATAAAAAAATGCCTCATTAACCCCTTTGGCAAAGAAGTTGCCCCTACTAATTTAAATATAGATAACACCCCTTTAAGCTTAAACTCACTTGTGCAAGACTTGAGAGCATAGGTTGATAGCAATCTAAACTTTGGTCACCATGTGTACATAGTAGTAAGAAAAGCATTCTACATTGCCCATCTCATAAATAAGGACATCATATCCAAGAACAGGGAAGTCATAGCTCCGCTGTACTTGACCCTTATCAGACAAGTTACAAGTCAGTACAATGTTCCTTTCTTTATGTACCTCACCAGATACCTGTAGCAACTGGAGAGACCTCAGAGGTTTCTGACCAAGAAAATCTAGGGCCTCTAAAAACATGACATACATGGAAAGACCAAAAGTCCTGTAACTGTACTCTGTATCATACAGGCTGCTGAGAGGTGACCTGTGCCTATCCTATAGAGCAGTCTTGGGCCCTGCCCTAATGGAAATGCTGCACATTTGCAAATCAAATGGGACAAAAATAACTCAATCCAGGGATCTTAACATAGCCTGTGACATTAACAAAACATGCTGGAGAGACAGATATGTTTCCCAGTGATTGCCACTCCTCTGGAATAAGCTCCCACTCCATGTAAAGCAGAGCTCCTCAATGACCCTATTCAAGTGTAACCTTAACTGGATGAGTGACCATAAATTCACAATGGGGGTGGAACCTACGTTCCTCACAGACAGGGGCAGTCAGTGCTGATCACAGAATCACTCTGCTAACAATAAGCATTTAACTTATGGTCAACAAGGGTACTCGGGTTATTACACAGCTAGGCTTGTAAAGACCCTAGGGCCATTAGCCTAGTAACCTCCTATGAATGTATGAACCTATTATGGGTATGCTGCATAGTAAGTCTGAGCTAATTACATAGCCAGGCAAACTAGCTCAAGGGATCATTACTGCTAAGTCTTTGACTCACTCTCTGAGTTTACAAGATCATGGAACAGGTACTCTCATTAATTAGGAATAATCATTCCAATTGTCCTACTTACTGTTCTAAAAAAAAGAACTTTTATCCTGTGTAGAGTGGTGGTTAGAAAATTGATTGCACATGCATGAAGAAGGTTTTTTAAGAAACATTTGCTTGTTGCTGTATATATTGTAGCTCAATAGAATATATTTGTAAAAATGAAAATAGTGGATGATATTAAATGTAAACTTAATTTTAGTAATCAACTACTACATAAAGTGCAAACTACAAAAAATAGTAATAATATATTTAAATTCGAAATTCTGAGGTCTGTGAAAGACAGCTTTTATTGAACTGCCTCAGCAAAGAAGAGTGAGCAGTAGCAACAGCATGCCTGAAGTGTTTTAGTCCTTCATTGTAGTTCTCCTCCAGCTAAACTTGTTTATACCAAGTAATCTGCTAAATTTCCGTAGAAAAAAAAGACGATAATAAAAATAAAAAAAAGATTTACCAAATTCATGAAGATACGAGGAAAATGTGTTTGTATCAGAAAAGTAGACCAGCGACTTGTTTCACTGTATTTCTGCTTGTAAGTCGTTTTCCAGTTGTGCACTTGCCTTGCTTTATTTAAAAAGTTTAAATTTTCAAATTTCTAATTCTGCAAAGTTTTAACCGAGTTTACTGTTCTGGGCTATACACTCAAGTGCATTAACCTTTTTGTGCTTATTTACTGTATAACTGCATTGTTTAGCCGGATTTAACTAAAAAAAAAAAAAAAAAAATTCTATCTTGTTTGCTAATTTCCTGCCTTTTCTAACTAGAATAGTCCAGTTTCTAGGCTTTGCTGGTTTCAGGACTTTAGTTTCAGTGTTCAGAGCTATCCAGACCTTGCTGTGGTAGAGGGAGGTCCTACTGTTTACCAGTGAGAGTGGGAGCATTGTACTGCCTATCTAACACTAGAGGAGTGGTTTCCAGCTCTGAAATTGCAATTTTATTGGCCATTTTGGGTTGATTTCTATCCCTTTCAACTTTCTGGCATAAATATGTGCATTTGCGCACATTTGTGCATCACGCAGCACCACGGGGCTAAGGTTAAACTATTCCCGGTTTATCAGCAGTAGCACTAAAATCTATATACCTGTGACTAGCACTTGCTCTAAAACTCGCTAAAAAGCACTAGGAAGCCTTAATTTGTTACAAGCACTCACCTCTCCTTGGTAATAAGGAGAAAATAGTTGTAGGCACTAGCCAGCCTACAATTGCAAATACCTTGCCAAAAATTATGGGAAAATAGCTCTTGTACTATACAAAGAAAGCACCTAACCAGGCATGTCCAAGGGTCAGCTTTCAGTGATTTCTCCTGTCCACCTGGTGAATCTGGGAATACTGGGGCAATGCAGCAATTGCCTCATGTACACAGACAACCGTTTCCTCCTACCACCAAACACTACAACCTGCGAGATATGCACTTATATAGCCAAACTGGAAACAAAGCTCTCTCCAGCCAAGATTGTGCTAGACAGTCAAGAGGAGAAGGTTAACACCCACACAACACCTCAAACAACATATAGTCCTTCAAAACCCACACCACCAAAACCCACACATAGCAATACAAAACCCACATATGCGGAGGCTCTTAACATTAACCTGCTTAAGCAACAAACTGGGAGCCTCCAGACACTGGACCCTACCCATTTCGGCTTTGTTAAGGGCAGATCTTGCCTCTTAAACCTAGTTGATTTCTTTGAAATAGTTACCAAAGCCATAGATGAGGGCAAGGTAGTCCACACAGCCTACCTGGACCTCGCAAAAAGCCTTCGACACAATACCCCAGTCGGGCATCATAAATAAGCTTACCAGCTTAAATATCAACCCGTATATCACAAGATGGGTTGCAAACTGGCTCAGAGATAGAACCCACATGGTCAGAATCGCAGGTGCCATGTCCGAATCCAAACCAGTTACAAGTGGCATCCCACGGGGCTCAGTTCTGGGACCTCTCTTGTTCGGTATATACTTGTCTGAGGTTCAGGCTAACATGGGGGGATTATGGCTGACAAAGTTCTCAGATGACTGCAAACTGGGGTCCATAATCGAATCTCCAGCTGACACAAGTATCCTCCAAAAGGGTCTCACAGAGACGGATGCTTGGTGCCAGAGCCATGGCCTCAAGCTAAATGCTAAAAAGTGCATAGTCATCCCCTTTGGGAAAAACAAGGTGCCCACAAATTACCACATAGGTGGTAATCCATTAAGTATGGAAGAAGTAATTAGAGATTTGGGGACCAACGTAGATAATAATCTCTCCTTTGATAATCACGTTGCCAAAGTGGTTAGAAAGACCTTCTATATAGCCCACCTTATCACGAAAGGGTTCGCATCTAGATCAAGAGAGGTCATTGTGCCCCTCTACTCATCACTCATCAGGCCCATAATTGAATACAATGCCCCTTTTGGGATGTACCTTACCTGACACCTGCAGCAACTGGAGAGACTCCAAAAGTACCTCACCAAGAGGATCATGGGCTACAAACAGATGTCCTATGCAGCTCGACTAAAGAAACTCCAGCTCTACTCAGTTGCTTACCGCCTACTCAGAGGCAATCTATGCTTGACGTACAAAGCCATGTCAAACCCAGAATTAATGGACATGCTCCACCTCAAAAAATCCAAGTCCCTTAGAGCTACACGCTCCAGGGACCTAAACCTCAGCACAAAAATAAATAGGACATGCTGGAGGGACAGATTCATTTCCCAAAGGCTCCCCTCACTCTGGAATAGAATCCCAATTTATGTTAGACATAGCCCCTCGCTGACCCTCTTCAAGCAAAATTTGGACGCGTGGATGGGAAATCGCAAATTCACCCCTGGGATCTCTCCTGTGTCCCTGCTAGACAGAGGCACAGTAAACTAATCTTAAAAGGGTACCTTCTGTGACCTACTTTACAGAGGCACAGTAGGCTAATCTAATAGGGAGGCGGAAGCCAAATACACTCTGGCTAGGCTTATAAATGCCCTAGGGCAGATAGCCTAGTATTTACCTATGAACCTATGAACCTGAAGCTGAAATGCAAAAAAACACCACCCCCAGACACAACCAAAGCATCCCATAGCTCACAACACCAGTGTACCACCCAACAGCAGCCCCTAAGGCAAGACAATGTACCCAACACTTTAGTCATAGGTGACTCTATAGTCAGGCACACTGAAGTCCCACTCACCAGGCTGAACAAGGAGAAAATTACAGTTAGGTGCCTGTCAGGTACCAGGATCCGCCACATAACACATGCACTCAAGTCACTCCACAACAGGTACAAATATGACTCTGTCATTGTCCATGTTGGAGTGAATGACTTGAGATGTACCTCCCTGGACTACATGAAAAGAGACATGGAAGAGCTCTCAGATCATGTAGCCTAGGCAGGTATTACTCAGAATGATACCACAGTATAAGGACAAAATGATTGACTTCAATAATTGGCTAAGCTTCTGGTGTCATTCAAAGGGGATCCAGTATCTGTCTGCCTGGGATGACATGATTGACAAACCACGATGCTTTGCAAGGGATGGTTTTCACCTGTCTCCCCTGGGATTCAGGTTACTGGCTAAGGCTCTTGCCACCCCTATAGTGCCTTTTTTAGGCAAGGTTCAAAGGACAAAACTACCACCATAACTGGTACAAGCAAGCAAAATCTGAAGGTAATGCTACTCAATGCTAGAAGTCTAAACCTCAAGATGCGCTCTCTCGAGGCTCTCCTAAAAATGGAGAACATTGATATCTGTGCAGTAACTGAGACCTCGTTCAAAGCTCCAGAGAGCACCCCTGCAATACCAGGCTACAACTCATACCACACTTTTTGGCCACCAAACCAGGACCAAAAAACTAAAGGTGGAGGAGTGTCCATATTCAACAAGGATATTCACACCTGCAGGCTGGTTGCCCAACACAATGCATCTGAAATTCTCCAGGTGCAACTAACACTAGGCAAGACTGCAATACAAATTGTAGCTTGCTACAGATCTGCCAACATGCCACAAGAATCTCACTACACATTTCTAAACATACTGGAAAATATTAAGATACAACCAAACACCCTAATACTGGGTGATTTCAACTACCCTGACATTAACTGGGAAAACTACTCCTGTACCAACACCTTTGCTCAACGGTTCTTGGAATTCATAAATTCCAATACCCTAAAGCAACTAATTCATCATCCCACCAGGGGTACCAGTATTCCAGACCTGGTCATTACTAACATGGGAGATCGATGCTCCACACCAGTGGTCACCCACTCGTTGGTCAGATCAGACCATAAGCTAATTACCCTTGACATCCACATCCCACCCCCACCCCCCTTTAAGGAAACTTCCGTAAAAAACTTCTCCAAAGCCAACTTCATGTTTCTCATGTCAGAAGTCACAAACTTCATGACACCCATGCAGATGGGAACTGGAGGTTCAACTGCTGAATCTTGCACTAAGGTGCTGTACGAGCACATTCACTCGTGTATGGACCGAGCCATCCCAAATAGAACCATGACACTGTCCTCTAAAAAAGGAAGCCAATCTGGTGGTCCCATGCCATAAACAAGCTGTACAACAGAAGGAAGAAACTGTTGCAGAAAAGAGGAAGGACCCAGGATTCAAAAAACTCCCTCACCAGCCTTAGTAGAAAGCTGAGATCTCTCATCAAATCTTCCATAGCTAGTCACAAAAAAAATTCCCAAAGATTCCAAAGACAACCACAAGGCATTCTATAGCTATGTCTAATCTAAATGGCAATATTCAGATCTGCTCTGAGCTACAGCAGAATGGCACTAGATATACTGATCCCAAGGATATTGCCAATATCCTGCAGATAGATTCAGTGCCAACTTCAACCCCCTCTCACCCCCTCAAGGGCACATCTCAGTACTGAAAGAATGTCAAATTCAGGTAATCATGGCCACTCAGGTAAAAAACGCACTCTCCAAAGCCAAGAATACAGCATCCATGGAACCAGCTGACATCCTGGGCTGTGTACTGCATGAACTACAAAATGAACTGGCACCTCACCTATGTGTCATGTTTAATCATAGCCTCACCTCAGGCTTTGTGCCCACAGAGTGGAGCACAGCTATAGTCATCCCACTCCACAAGGGGGGATCTACTTTGGATCCTGGAAACTACCGTCCCATCAGTCTGACAAGCCTGATCTGCAAGGCCATGGAATGTATTATCATGGAACTTATAAACAAAGACATTGACAGCCTTCAAACACTGGATCCCACCTAGTTTGGATTCATGAAGGGCCGATCTTGCCTCCTGAACCTGATTGACTTCTTCAAATCAGTCTCCAGAGCCATGGACGAGGGTAAGGTGGTATACACAGCATACTTGGACCTCGCTAAGGCTTTCAACACTATTCCCCACTCTGGAATCATAGATAAACTGACTAAGCTGGGCATTAATCCCTATGTCACTCGATGGGTTGCAAACTGGCTTACTGACAGACACACACTTTAAAAGTAGCCAACTCCAAATCCAGCTCCAGACAAGTGACAAGTGGTGTACCACAGGGTTCTGTCCTGGGACCACTCTTGTTTGGCATCTACTTCTCTGAAGTACAGGCCAACACTAAGGGACTCTGGCTTACAAAGCTTGCAGATGACTGTAGGCTGAGTGCCATTACTGAATCCTCAAATGATGTGGATATACTGCAAAAGGGCCTTACTGAAACAGATGCCTGGTGCCAGAGCCATGGGCTCAAGTTAAATGCCAAGAAATATATAGTTGTCCCCTTTGGGAAAAACCATGTACCTGTGAACTACCACATAGGTGGCAGTACACTAAACATCAAAAGTGTGATAAGAGACCTAGGGATACAGGTGGACAGTGGTCTCACCTTTAATAACCACATAGGTTCATAGGTTCATACTAGGCTATCTGACCTAGGGCATTTATAAGCCTAGCCAGAGTGTGTTTGGCTTTCACCACCCATTTTAAATTAATTCTGCTATGCCCTTTTTCGAGGTTAGTATACTGTGCCTCTGTCTAACAGTGACACAGAAGTGATACCCAGGGTAAACCTACGATCCCCCATCCACTCATCAAGATTCCTCTTGAAGAGAGTCAATGAGGGACTCTGCCTAACCTGGACTGGGATTTTATTCCAGAGTGAAGGGAGCCTCTGGGTTATGAATCTGTCCCTCCAGCATGTCCTATTTATTTCAGTGCTGAGGTTCAAGTCTCTCGAGCGTAGCTCGATGGGATTTGGATTTTCTGAGGTGCAGCATGTCCATTAATTCCGGGTTGGACATGGCTTTATACATCAGGCACAGATCGCCTCTGAGCAGGTGGTATGCCACTGAGTAGAGCTGGAGTTTCTTTAACCGGGCAGCATATGGCATCTGTTTGAGCCCTTTGATCCTCTTGGTGAGGTAC
Source organism: Protopterus annectens (assembly GCF_019279795.1). Classification (NCBI taxonomy): domain Eukaryota; kingdom Metazoa; phylum Chordata; order Ceratodontiformes; family Protopteridae; genus Protopterus; species Protopterus annectens. The sequence goes on along the minus strand of NC_056733.1, from coordinate 1,180,591,683 downwards.
TTTTGGGGTCTTTCCAGTTGCTGCAGGTGTCTGGTAAGGTACATCCCAAAAGGGGCATTGTACTCAATTATGGGCCTGATGAGGGATGAGTAAAGAGGCATCATGACCTCCTGATCTAGATGTGAATCCCTTCATGATTAGGTGGGCTATATAAAATGTTTTTCTAACCACTTTGGCCATGTGGTTGTCAAATGAGAGATTGTTATCAACTTGGGTCCCCAGGTCCCTAATTACTTCTTCCGTACTTAATGGATTACCACCTATGTGGTAATTTGTGGGCACTTTGTTTTTGCCAAAGGGGATGAATATACACTTTTTGGCATTTAGCTTAAGGCCATGGCTCTGGCACCAGTTGTCTGTTTCTATGAGGCCCTTTTGGAGGATGCTTGTGTCGGCTGGAGGGTCGATTATGGCGCCTAGTATGCAGTCATCTGCAAACTTGGTCAGCCACAGTCCTTCCGTGTTGGCCTGTACCTCCGAGAAATATATACCGAACAAGAGAGATCCCAGGACTGAGCCTTGTGGGATGCCACTTGTAACTGGTTTGGAGTCTGACATGGCTCCAGCAATTCTAACCATGTGGGTTCTGTCCTTGAGCCAGTTTGCAACCCATCTAGTGACATAGGGGTTTATATTTAAGCTGGTGAGCTTATCTATAATGCCTGAGTGGGGTATTGTATCGAAGGATTTTGTGAGGTCCAGGTAGGCTGTGTGGACCACCTTCCCCTCGTCAATGGCCTTAGTGACTGTTTCAAAGAAATCAACCAGGTTTAAGAGGCCGGATCTGCCCTTAACAAAGCCGAACTGGGTAGGATCCAGTGTCTGTAGGTCCCCAATATCTTTATTTATGAGATCCATGATGATCCTTTCCATAGCTTTGCAGACCAAGCTAGTCAGGCTTATGGGGCGATAGTTTCCAGGATCCGTTGAGGCACCACCTTTGTGGAGAGGGACCACTGTTGCTGTACGTCACTCTTTGAGTACATAACCTGTAGTAAGGCTGAGATTGAACAGTAGTTTTATGTTTGGGTTTAGCTCTTCTTGGAGTTCATGTAGGACGCAGCCCGGGACACTGTCTGGTCCCATTGATGCTGTGTTTTTTGCTTTGGAGAGGGCGGCTACCTGAGCATCTGAGATGTCAGGGGGGCAGCACTCTGCTGGGATAGATATTTGTCCTTTTGGTGGGGGGGGGGGTTTGCGCTGAACCTGTCAGCTAGGATGTTGGCAATGTCTGTGGGTTCGGTGTATCTTTTGTCATTTTGGACTAATTCTGAGCATATCTGGGAATTCCCACCCAGGTTCCTAAAATAACTAAAGAAAGCCTTGTGATTATCCTTAGTGTCCTGTGCAATTTTTCTCTCAAAGCTGGCTTTAGATGATTTTATGAGTGCCCGTAGTTTTTTGCTAATACTGATCAGAGATGCCTTCCCTTTTTGGGATTTTGCTCTATCATGTAGTAGCTTCCTCCTTCTATTGTATAGTTTGTTTATGGCTGGGGTCCACCAGACAGGACGTCTGCCTTTGGAGGATTGGGTCTTGGTTTTATTTGGGATTGCATGATCCATGCATTCCTGAAGGTGTTCATAGAATGCGTTTATAAAGGATTCTGCGGTCTGGGCCATATTTTCCACAGGCCTGGGGGCTTTGAAGGACTCCACCTCGGTTTTGAGGAGTGTGAAATTTGCTTTAGAGAAGTTTTTCATTGTGGTTTATTGGGCAGGGGGTGGGGTCAGGATGTGAATATCCAGTGAGATTAGTTTATGGTCTGATCTTACCAGTGAGGGATAGACTTCTGGTCTGGAGCAGAGAGTCCCCATGTTGGTGATGATCAGGTCCAGTATGTTTTCCCCTCTTGTGGGAGTGGTAACAAATTGTTCCATAGCATTTGAGTTTATAAATTCTAGGAACCTTTGGGCTAGGGTGTTGGAGCTAGAGTAATGCTCCCAGTCTATGTTTGGGTAGTTGAAGTCACCCAATATAATGGTGTTTGGAGAGACCTTCATATTTTCCAGTGTTCTCAGGAAGGCCGAGTGGGGTTCCTGGGTTTGGGAGGGTGGTCTGTAGCAGGCTATAAACTGAAAGGCAGTTTTACCCACTGTTAGTTGCACATGGATAGTCTCTGATGCTTTGTGCTATGCCACCAACCTGGAGGTGTGGGTATCTTTGACGAATATTAATACCCCCCCTCCTTTTGTGGTTCGGTCCAAGTTTTGGGGCCGAAAAGCATGGTATGAGGTATAACCTGGTAGTGCTGGGGTGCTCTCGGGAGCCCTGAACCAGGTTTCTGTTACTGCACAGATATCGATGTTCTCCATGCTAAGGAGAGTTTCGAGTGCGTGCATCTTGAGGTTTAGAATTCTGGCGTTGAGTAGCACTACTCTTAGTTTCTTATCCCTTATGATACCTATGGAGGTGGGTTTGTCTTTTGAGCCTTGCCTAAAAAAGGCACTATGGGGGTAGCAAGATCCTTTGCCAATATCCGAAAGCCCAGGGGTGATAGGTGCAAGCCGTCCCTAGCAAAGCAACATGGCTTGTCGAGCATGTCATCCCAGGCTAACAGGCATTGGATCCCCTTTGAATGACACCAATACTTAAGCCAAGATCCACAACAGTTAGAAAATCCTTCTATGTGGCACACCTTATCACTAAGGGCTTTTTATCCAGAAAAAAGGAGGTCATTCTTCCTCTGTACTCATCCCTCATTAGACTCATTATAGAATACAATGCCCCATTTGGTATGTACCTCACAAGGCATCTGCAGCAACTAGAAAGGCCACAGAAATACCTCGCAAAAAGAATCACAGGCCTAAAGCAGATGCCTTATGCTGACCATCTAAAGAAACTGCAGCTATACTCTATCGGATATCGCCTACTCAGAGGGGATCTCTGCCTAACATACAAGGCCATGTCAAACCCAGAGTTGTTGGACATGATACACTTAAAGAAATCCCAATCCCTCTGAGCCACATGCTCCAGGGATCTTAACCTTGTCATTAGGATGAACAAAACATGCTGGAGGGATAGGTTCCTGACCCAGAGACTCCCCATTTTCTGGAATAGGCTCCCCATACATGTCAGGCAGAGTGCATCAATGGCCCTCTTCAAGAGGAACCTTGATGATTGGATGGGAGATAGGAAATTCACCCCAGGGATCACATCAGTAGCCCTGCTAGATGGGGTCCAGGAAAGTAAATATTTGTGGGAAGCAATAGCCAGGGAATCGTTATGGCTAGGCTTGTATAGGCCTTAGGGGTAATAGTCTAGTACCTACCTATGAACATATGAAAGAACACACATATTCATTAATAAAAAAATAATGTCACCATTAAATGGCAAAAATTTGCAAATGCAATATAACAAATGATGATACAGAGTCAAAAACAGAATGGTGTAGTAAAACAATGAATAAATAAAAAATCAGACTAGAAAATTTGTGCAACAAAAATGTCATGAGGTAAAGTACAGAAATGATAAGATGCATACAGGCCATCAGAAACAATACAATGACATAAGATCCATATTCAGTACATAGACATGGAAGTAACTGGAGAACTAATTTAAAGTAGTGCATTGTGTACTTAAATACAGAATGATGCCAGCTAAAGCCCATCTAAGAAATAAATCTAGTATTAAAAAATTAACTCAGAGTATAGTCTTCTAGATGACAAAAATGTAAGGAATTCCAAAAAATGTATTTTAATAGGAGTGCAGATTTACAAAATGCATTGCAAAATCAATGTCTACAGTACACTTAATTTAAGACACCTGGTTTAAGTAATATTTTGAATAGTAAAACAATAATTGCAAAAAATGGTGCCAAATTAAATCATCTCCCATTTCAAGAAATGTTGTTGAACCCATAAAGTCATACAGGAGATAATTAATGCTGTAACTCATTACTTTTTCATTCCACCATATATTTGATGTCTAACACTACCAAAGCAAATATATGCCATGGCATAAATAACTTCTGAAAAAGTAAATTAATGACTAGCTACAGGTGCTTAATAGTTAGAAAATGGATACACATGATGTATATTTGTGGTTGTAATGCTGTCAAAAACAAACTAGCCATCTAATCAATTATCTGCAGACATAAACTACATCCCCAACATAGAACACTGACTTACATTGCTGTGTGTGTGTGTGTGTGTGTGTGTGTGTGTGTGTGTGTGTGTGTGTGTGTGTGTGTGTGTGTGTGTGTGTCTGTGTGTCTGTCTGTCTATCTGTGCTGTAGTCTGTCTGTCAGTATGCCTACCTCCCATCATATTACCTAAATAAAGTAAAAATGATGGGTTGGAAAGTAGCATTAGGCAGAAATCTAAAGATAAGAAGACCAATGACAAGCTAAAAATTCTTTATAGATGTAGCACATTCAGTGACTGCATTTTTGATGACTGTTGGTGATCTCTGAATCAGGTGACCAGACCAACTTGTCATGTTCAAAATAACAACAGCATTTCAGCTTTAATTTTATCAAGCACCAATATATGGCATTAAACTGCTGTAGAAAGTATACCTGTTTTTGTTTATTTATTTATTTAGCTGTTGCATGACCCCTTTCAACAGCAATCAAGGCAAAATGCAATGACAGGGACAACCACAACTGAGAAACAACAGGCAAAGATATCCTGCATCTTTAAACTAAAATCTGCATAAAGGGTAAGTGATGATGAAAGGCAGTTTGTTCTTAAAAGTGATTATCTGTGCTGGTAAAAAAAGTTCCTCATTTTGGCAAGCAAATGTTAGAGTATCCAGAACCAACAAACCTTGTTACAGATAGAGCCATAGGCATCTAACTGTAATCACAGAGATTAAGGTGGCATTTACAGAATATACCATTTACCATTTGAGAGACACAAATATGATTCTAACCTATTTTACTCTATGTAAGGCAAAAATAGAATGCCTCATTCTATGAAAAAAACAGCAATTATTACATAGCCACAACTCTAAAATGAGAAGCTATGACTATTTATGACTGAATGGAGGCATTTTGCTGTTAATAATATGGTGTTTACCTTGATTCTTACAAAAACTGTTTCCATTATGGGTGAGCAAATGTCTATCAAAATACATAAAATAGTATAGACGAGTAAAAGCTTTTAATACCTGCAGGCAAAAGCCACCCATATGTCAAAAACAAATCCAGTACCACAGATGTGTCCTCATACAAGAGTAAAAATAGTTTATATGTCATATGGGAATGTTTTTATATTTGAAATGGCAGTGGCATTTTGTTAGCCGCTAATCTAACCAGATCATGTCCATCCATGACATTTTATATCCTCTTAGGGTACTCAAAGTAAATATAAATGACAATGATTTGATAGTTTGTGCATCTCCATGATATGATGGACCAGGCAGACAAGTCTCCTTAGCCATTGATGCCTGTCTCATGAATTCTGCTTGTAGCAGAACTTTTTTACCTCTTGACTGTGCATGAACTTGAACTTTGGGTAAAAAGCAGGTGTGAAATAGTATGACATTATTTCTGGATCATGCAAAATTCAGAGGTAAAATGTGAAGGGTTATGTGGTGCAGGGTGATTGTATTTCCTAGGATTCTCTTTCAAAAAATACTATATACCATATCTGGCCCTGTGTAGTCATTCTGGGGAATAAACCACCTGGAGTCTCATAGTTAAAAAGTGGGTTATTTTGTATTTTACTACATAACACAAACTAGTATTTGTTAATGCATGACACAAATGAGTTATAGTTACTAATTTCACTGATAGCTAACTGGTTGAAAAATATTACACACCTAGTCAAGGTGGTAGCAGCAACCTCAGAAAGTAAGAGAGTAAACTGATACTCATCAAAACTCAGTGCTGGGGATACCTCCTTTATGATATATACTTCTGTCAGGCCTTGAAACCACTAATACAAACCTCTGGTTAACTAAGTTTTATAAGGATTATAAAATGAGTGTCATTGTCTGATCTCCCTGGGATGTGGATTCCCTACCACAAGAACTATCGAACTTGCAACTATCCCTTACTAGAAAAATCATAAGGTTTGTTTGTTCTACTTGGGTTAGCTACAGTCACAGAAACAGTATGTTGAGGTAGCGTTGCACTTGTTAAACACAGGTTTACTTACAAAGACAGTTAAAATAATAGTCGCTTGCAACTTGGAGAATAGTTTAAATCATGCAAATGCTTTTTCATAGGTATAGGCTGACACAAATCCAATCAGCAAAATAAAATCTTCAGAGTCCATTTCTAAAATTCAGTACACTCCCTGACAATAATGGAGAACACTGGATCACGCATAAGCCACAGTTTAGAATGCAGATGTTGTAGCACTTATATCAATAACATATTGGTGTAACATATTTCTGAAACAGATTGTTTTTTTTCTTTAATATTTGTTAAATATAGATGAGAGGTAGACAGTATAGCAGTATAAATATTTAGTACTGTGATGTCTTTCTTGAAAAATTAATGCAGTTTTATTTTTTTATAAGCAGCACTTTCAGTTAGCACTGACTGGGACACTACTTGTGTTTTTGTTTTATAATACTGTATTTAAAAAATTAATAGCATCAACATGTATTTTCTTAATGATAACATTTATGATACTAGAATATGATTAATCTGCCAATATTTACTTACTGTAATCTCTAGTGTTTTTATAAGGACCATGGCGAAATATGAGGGTCATGACTGTATATGTCATTTTGCTTTACTAGTCTTATTAAAGTTTACTCTAAAAAGCACAAAGTACACTATCCAGATGTGGCATGCTTTAATAAGATTGTTTGTTGTGTAATTTATTTTACAGTGCTACAAAAATGTCATTTTTCAAAACGCAAAGTACACTCTCCAGATGTGACATGCTTTAATAAGATTGTTTGTTGAGTAATTTATTTTACAGTGCTACAAAAATGTAGGTTTTCAAAACACAAAGTACACTATCCAGATGTGACATGCTTTAATAAGATTGTTTGTTAAGTAATTTATTTTACAGTGCTACAAAAATGTAGGTTTTCAAAACACAAAGTACACTATCCAGATGTGACATGCTTTAATAAGATTGTTTGTTGCGTAATTTATTTTACAGTGCTACAAAAATGTCGTTTTTCAAAACACAAAGTACACTATCCAGATGTGACATGCTTTAATAAGATTGTTTGTTGCGTAATTTATTTTACAGTGCTACAAAAATGTCATTTTTCACATCTGTGTAAATCTCCATTGATAATGTAGCACACAGCTATCAAACTGCTCTACTGTTGTACATTCTAAGCAATATGCAAACACTATTACAGGTCAGTCTTCTTCATTATCACCCACTCCCTAGTTGGTTTCCAAAGCAGTTCAGGGCCTACAAGCCTGAGTGCTATGCTGACTTTCTTATTTAGATAGGTGTTTTCTCTCTTTGTAGGACATCAACTTCCCAAATACAATTTCAGTTCTCCCATCTGGACAACAGATGCTCAGGCACAACATCAGTTTTTCCTCAAGGTTCTGCAGGCTGCCTTCTCTCGCCACTCACATCTATTTTGGAAATGCTATTGCTAGAGTTCTTCCAAAACCCTAAAGATCAGGAATATGTCTTCTTGACTGACAGATGCTAACTTATAATGCCAGAGGTAACTTGTTTCCCTATTAATCACTATATGGATAGCTGTGGAACTCAGACTTGGATGCCTAAATGGTCCATACTTTCTTTGTATCACGTGCCCTCCTGTATATGGCATTACACCATCATTGCATATGCAGCTGGCAAATTTAAAATGTTTAGAAAGGCTTCAGGAAATGTTACTATATTCAGTTTCTGAAGTTCATTAAAAAGCATTCTCTTGTCTTGTCTGAAATGGTTCTACAAAAAAGCTGAACAATGCTGCAAGCTAGTGATCAGACTGGAACAAATAGAATTAATGCCATTACCACTAAGTCACAAGAAATATATTTAATGTTAAACATTTTCATATTATAAAATGATACCTGGACTGACTTCTTTACAAATTGAGCAAGCCATTAAACCATTGATATAAATGAAAGCACAAGTAATCAAATATTAAAAACATCCAATACAATATATATATATATATATATATATATATATATATATATATATATATATAAAACTGCAAGAAAAACCTAGTCAAGCTAGAATTTTCATTGCATGATACCGTAAATCTCCTGTAATAGAGATTCATGGGATATATGCAAATTACCCCTTAAGAGCATCAAGTGTTTTAGCTACATGGCTTCTGAATGCCCATGACTTTTTTACTTTTTAAGTCTTTATGATTACATTCAAGTCAACAAAGCCAAACCCCACTAACTGTGGACATGCATGTTTCTGCCTTTTTATTAACCTTGTCAGCACAATATAATTGGATGGTTTGGCTACACTTCAGAAACACATGGTCTTTAAATCCAGCTGATGATCATAAACATTAAGGCGCATGTAAAATATCCCAACTAACATCCAAACCAAATGGTTGCAAGGTCTTGATGTCCTTAAGGGTCATTTTGCATGTATCACAGAGTAAAGTCAGGAGTGTCTGGTTCACAATACTGGGAGTAGAACTTGCCACTACTCAAACTAGTTGCCTTGTGCTCAGCTAGGTATTGTTGAAAATTCAAGGGTACTTTTACTGGGAAAATGTCAACTCAAGGTCCCTGAATCTATACAAGGCACTGCCAAACATCTATAGTAGAACCTGGCAATTTATGAAAGAGGTATTTAGAGAGAAACTCTGAAGTTAAGCAAACAATTGCTAATTAAGCAGCATTTATTAAAAAGAAAAACATAGCTTTGTCAAGAATGTTGAAAAGAGGGAATTCACCTAATTGGCTATAATTTGACTACTACTAGTACTGGTCTCACCACAACTTCACTCTGCCGGGATTCAATGTCTCTTGCTTCTTCTCTCACCAGATATAAAACAGTAGCATTAATCCCAAGATAAGAAACAGGTGATCAGCAGTTTCATCCCAAATGATGCAGCAGTCTGTAAGTTTGTTGTAGTCTTTTCCTGGTAGGTGCTTTAAATGGTAACCAGAAAAATCAAGAATGTCCCATGCAGACACACATTTCCTATCCAGATACAGTCAGGAATCAATGACCCTCTATTCCTTCTCTCACTAGGAGCAGAGAAATAGCTCAAATTCCACACTGGTTCCTATAAAACAGTTATTAGGCTTTCTGGTGATCAACAATCTCCAGGAAATAATTTGGGTGATCTTGGACCAGATGTTGCAGATTTTAAAGGTAAGGTGAAAAAAATGGGTTAATATCCTAAGAAATGCAGTGTGCACTAAATAATTAGGAAGATATAAAAGAGGGGATAACTTGAGCTTTAACAGTCTAAAGGGGAGACATTAATTTTTAAGGAGCAAGATGGGTTGAATGAAGAGGACACTCAGTATTTTGGTCCTGTGGCAGAGTCTGAGTGAGTGGGAGGGATTGGTGAGAGTGGCTTTACAAAATGATAATTTTGTTCTTACTGACAATATCCAATGAATGAAGAGAGGGAAGGAATTATGTGGTCAAATTAGCAAGCAGGCAGCTAAAGAGACACTGAGTTTCTATATGACTCACAAGAGACACGGCTTTGTATTTTTTACCTAGTTTAAATATGCAATAGAAAACAGATAACAGAACACAGTTAAAACACTGTGTGATGAAAATAGGCCACAATATACTAAATAGAGGAAAGCTATAACGTAACACAAAATACAAGAAAGCACAAAAAAGGGGGGGAAACAAACTAACCTCTCCCTCACAGCAGTCTATGGCAGGATCCGAGTGAGTTTTTCCAGTAAAGCCTGGAAATGTTTTATTTTACCCTTTAAATAAGTTTATTTCATAGCTCCTCTTCCCTCATTTCACAGGAGATTAAACTTAAGTGACCTGTTCTAATTTCTGTGTGACTCACAAAAGCCACAGCCTTGGTTTCTTTCCTAGTTTTAATATGCAATAGAAAGCAGAATGCTATTAAAACACAGTATAATGAAAGTACACAGCAATATACAAAATAAAACAATAAAGCAACAAAGAAATAGTAGAAAGCAACAGAAGGAAAAATAAAGTAACCTTTCCCTCATAGCAGTCTATACCAAACTTGAGTGAGATTTTCCTGTAAAGCCCGAGCTTTTCTAGGGATTCTGTTTTGAATAGAAGGCTTATGTTGTACATTCAGTGTTGAAACAGCAGTTATTCTATGCATATATGTGTGACAAGTGGTTGTGTCTAATTACCACAACATTGTATCATTCATATGATATAACATCACCTGTGACATAAGCATCTATGAGAGCAACAACATCTTCACTTGGTGTGAACTGTGTCAATGGTCCTTACCCTAACTGTAATCTTTGAGTCTCAGTAATTCTACCTATTTCATAGGTCTTGTCTTTTATATCAGTCACTGCAGAAATAAATGCACTGTCTAGCCATGTCCACCAAGAACAGTGCCATCATATGTGTTACACTTCTTTGTATGTTTCCTGCATGCTTATCCCACACTCACCAACAGCGTTATGAAATGTATACACACCACCTGCATGACAGCACTGGTCTCTTCCTCCACAGAGCTGTCCTTCCTGAACTACTGTTACTCAGTATCCACCATAATTTAACCTATGATTGACAAAGTACAGTGATACAAGGATACAGTTGGTGGCAACAGTGTATGTGACAATATATTGTAGCAAGATGGTACAACATTTGCACAGGTATTGCTACACTGGCGCAAGTGTTAATACATTAGCTGTATTCTGCACTTGCAGGAGTGTTGTGCTCAAGTCATCAATATTGCATGGCAGTGTATTAGTGTAGTATACAATTATGTTTATGTATTCATTCATTCATTGATAACATGAGTGGTAGACAGATTCAAAACAGAATTATTTCAGTGTTGACCTGAGAACAAGGTGAAAAATTTGAAATTAAGAGCAAATAGCTAGCAAGGAAAATTTACTGCATGAGATAAAATATCAAGTGTAGCTAATCATGTATTTATGAGTGATATAACACAACTGGATCTGATATTGGGTAATAATCCTAGAAGGAGCTGATTAGTATTTAGAGACTGAATAGAAATTGCAGTTAGCACAGTGAAGGTCCTAGGTGAACAATTAACATTAAGCTGAAGCACATACATCTGAGTCTTTGTGCTAAGTAGTGTTTATTTTAATTTAATTCTGAATTGTCTCTTTGTAGAGATTAAAGAGATTATTCCAGAATGAAGAGGGCTCTGGTAAATAATTGCTTTTGCCTTGATTGTGAAAAAAATCATGACAGAGATTAAAAAAAAAACTAATCTGTTTCCATCTCTGAGCAATTTATCATTTATATTTATTTATTAATCAGCTGAACTGTTTTCAGTGTAAACCCAAGAAAATCTATAACTTAATTCCTTTCTATTCATAAATGTAGAGCAATAAAATGTGTCCTAATCAATTGTCATTAATATGTGCACTTTTGTAAAGGATGCAATAATAAATAGGCAGCCAGGATTACACATTGCTTAAGCTATTCAGAAATGCAATGTAAAAAAGAAAAAAAATGGAACAAGCAAATATATCAGTAAGCCAGGCATGCCGCTGGCAGTAATGAGCATTATCATTCAATGCAAACAAATCAAATATAAAATAAATAATTATTTCTGTAGGTTCTGGTGGCCTTCGATATAGAGTATGATACAAGCAAAGAAAAAACACAGCAGTATATCTTTCTTATCAGTCAGTAGTTTATAACAGCTGTTAACAGTCACAGCAGGCATACAGCCATCTATGCAGTATGAGGTGCAAGGCAAATAAGTGATTCCCCATTGCTAAAGCAACTTACACAGATGGCACCCCTTTCTTGCAACAGTTCCAGTTCTATAACTCTCTAACAGTAGTTGCTTGAAAGAGGTAAGCAGCTTCTCATATGGAGTAGAGCTAGATTCTAATTTAAAGGAATATTTTGCCAGAAGTCTTCTCTCTATTTTTATGCCAAGTACATAAGTTGTTAGACAGCTAGTTATCTCAAAAATAAAGAGGTATAGTAATTCAGGATTCTGGAAAGATGCCTCTAAGTCTCTTTTCATATCAATTGATGTGCCAGACTCATTTTGTAGGTAGCTTAGCCAGTTATCTGAGCTCTGGGGCCCGATGCCTGAGGGCACTTTAGAGATGTGCCCAGACAGCTGCACTAGTGACAGATCTCCCTGTTCTGCTGTGGTCAGTGTGAAGCATTTCATTTCATATAACTCAGGGAAAAGAAGAATCATCATGATAATTGCACAAAATAGCACGTCATTTCCTTTTTAACTTCCTCCGACATCTATCATGATGCCCAAATTAACAGTCCAGCTTCCAGCGAAAAGTGCCATTCTCCCAAGAAGTTAATCATGTATTTGTTTGGAGCAAAGAACATTTCCTTTGCATATGGTTTTAAATTACATGACTGACTGCAGCAGAGCAGATAACAGCATCATTAGCTTGCAGTGTCAGCTCCGACCCACTGCAGGTCCTTCCTATTAGCACATGGCATCAGCTTACATCTGCCATAGTTTAATGCTATCATTATATTGCACTGGTTCAGGACTGCCAGTACTATTAACATGCCATATGAGCTCTGAGATGCGACAGTTCCACACCATCAAGGTATTGCATCACCTACCACAGTTCAGCGCCATCAGCATATGGTATGACCTCACATATGGTACAGTACTACACCATCTTTATAGAGTATCATCTCAGAAGTACCATAGTTCTTTGCCATTGTTATTATGCTTTGTCATCTCTAAGGTACCTGCTACAGCATTGACACTGCAAGCATTATTTCAAACACATAATCTTATATAATAGTCTGCAAATATTCATCAAACATTTGTAGTATAAAACTTTCAGTGCTTATACAACTACTTTTCAATGTCAGCGATTCTGCCTATAGAAATTTATTAAGTAATACTCCAGATATTCATTTTTCAAAATGGTTTCATAAAGCAATACAAACATAGAAGATTAGAGAAATCATTAAACTCACATGGAAAAAATACAGTTCTAAATAAGAATGTACTGTTATGCCACATACCTTCCTAATAACACAATCTTAATGAACTTTTACTGTCTAGTAGCTGAAAACTTATGCAGCCAGATGTTCTGGACTTCCAGTATGGCACGGAATGAAACAGTTGAGTGATCAGTACACTCCTCCTTAGCAGTAAACAAAACCTTTTAAAAGAAAAATATCTATCAGGAAAACTTGTTTAAATTGATAAACTACACAATTAAACATATGTATAGATGTCTAAATGGAGGGGAAAATATGCACATAATAAGCAGGAAGGAAAACAGACAGCTGGAGAGAAATGCACACTTGGGAAAGAAAAAAAAACAGACAGCTGGAGAGAACTGCACACTTGGGAAAGAAAAAGAAATGTTGGCATGGTAGTAGTCACCCAATGGTAGTAAAGAAATGGCAGAAGTGACTGAGAAAACAGACAGAATATATTCAGAACTGCTAAAATAAATAATTTATTAATGGAACAAACATGCAGGAAACAGCTAAAAGAATTGCTGGAGTAGAGTTGGCTCTGTCAAATCCCTTGTCTGAATTAGTGACTTTTAAGAATGGAGAGAGGGAAGCCAATTTCAGGTTAATCAAGCTTTAAGCAGTAAAAGAGAAGATAAAGGGTACATTACAAGAAATGGACAATATGGAACAAAGAGAAAACCTCAGATTTTCTAATGTTCCAGAATGCATCAAAAAAAGTCACTGCAAAATGTTCATTATTGACCAGATGAACAAATGGATGAGCCTAACAAGAAAAGCAATTCACATTGACAGAACTCAGAGGGTACTCAGAGCAGTAAGACTGGGAATAAAATTTCCCTGCCTAATTGTGAAAAATGTACAAACTTTTCAAATAAAAGAACAGTAACTGAGGCAGCTATGGAAGAAATTTACAACATTAACAGCTAACAGACAAGAGTCTTCACTGATCATGACTTTTCGTTGGGCACCAGGTTAAAAACTAGTAGGTTCACACCATATTTTAAATTGTGTAACTGAATGTATCCCTTAAGGTAATCTACCTAGCAATAATGATTATTATTATTATTTATTTTATTTATTTTTTTGCACATCGGGTAAAGTCCTTCATAGATCCTGATGCAGTAGCAGCAGAGCTAGTAAAATATAAACAGTTAAACATGCAAGAAGAAATAGAAATTGAGAAAAGAAAAACAGACAAAACAATAAGAAAAGACTAGAAGAAAGGTGGCCTTTGAAGACTTTTCCTTTCTTCAGAAGGAAAATGTACAAATGAAAGAAAGAGATCAAGCTAGATACTAGAAATGCTTAGGGAGAAATTAGGAGAAGAAAAAGCAGCAAAGGGTAATAAACAACCTGACACAGGAAATGGAAATACAAGAAGTATGACTGCAGTGTAGACAAAAAGAAAAAAAAAACAAAAGAAAATAAATCGGCTAATACTGAAGATTAAAAAGGAAAAGATATTTGGAGGGTGACTAAATGCCTGGAACTACTTGACATGATGTGTAAAATAGTCTGAGTAAAATAGCTCACTGATAGGGAGAAACAAAACTGATGTTTATTTTAGAAAGACAAACCAACTTGTATGACTTTGAAAATAAGACAATAACAGCATGAGATGTGTTGGAGATTGATAACTATTTTGGTAAGTAAAATTTTCCTTGACCTGTTAGAAAGATAAGAAAAAAAGTACATTAGAGTAAGATGAACCATGTTGAAGAAAATAAATAAGTGAAAAAGAAAACTTATGCACAATTGGGTTTTGAGTTCAGACATTTAACTTCTTTCTTCTTCTTTCAGCTGCTCCCGTTAGGGGTTGCCACAGCAGATAATCTGTTTCCTTTTCTTCCTGTCCTCTGCATCTTGCTCTGTCACACCAACCACCTGCATGTCCTCTCTCACCACATCCATAAACCTTATCTTAGGCCTTCCTGTTTTCCTGTTACCTGACAGCTCCTTCCTTAGCATCTTTTTCCCAATATACTCTGCAACCCTCCTCAGCACATGTCCAAACCAATGTAATCTTGCCTCTCTGGCTTTGTCTCCAAACCTTTCAGCCTGGGCTGACCCTCTAATATACTTATTCCTAATCCTGTCCACCCTTATCACACCCAGTGCAAATCTTAACATCTTTAACTCTGCCACGTCCAGCTCTGACTCCTGCCTTTTTGTCAATGCCACCGTCTCCAACCCATATAACATAGCTGGTCTTACCACCCTCTTGTAGACCTTCCCTTTCAGTCTTACTGGTACTCGTCTGTCACAAATCATTCCTGACACTCTTCTCCACCCACTCCATCCTACCTGCACTCTCTTCTTCACCTCTCTTCCACACTCACCAGTACTCTAAACTGTTGATCCCAGGTATTTAAACTCATCCACCTTCACCACCTCTACTCCCTACATCCTCACCATTCCTCTATCCTCCCTCTCATTCACACACACATATATTCTGTCTTAGTCCTGCTGACCTTCATTCCTCTTCTCTCTAGAGCTTATCTCCACCTCTCCAGGATCTCCTCCACCTGTTCCTTACTCTCACTACAGATCACAATGTCATCTGCAAACATCATAGTCCATGGGGACTCCTGTCTGATCTGGTCTGTCAACCTGTCCATCACCATTGCAAATAAGAAAGGGCTCAGAGCTGATCCTTGATGTAATCCCACCTCCACCTTAAATGCATCCATCACTCCCACCGCAGACCTCACTGCTGTCAAACTACCCTCGTACATATCCTGTACCACTCTTACATACTTCTCTGACACTCCTGACTTCCTCATACAATACCACAACTCCTCTCTAGGCACCCTGTCATATGCTTTGTCTAAGTACACAAAGACAAAATGCAACTCCTTTTGACCTTCTCTGTACTTCTCCGTCAACACTCTCAGAGCAAAAATTGCATCTGTAGTGCTCTTTCCTGGCATGAAACCATACTGCTGCTCACTAATCATCACCTCCCTTCTTAACCTAGCTTCCACTACTCTTTCCCATAACTTCATGCTGTGACTGATCAATTTAATCTCTCTGTAGTTACTACAGCTCTGCACATAACCCTTATTCTTAGAAATCGGTACCAAGACACTTTTTCTCCAATCTTCAGGCATCCTCTCACTTTCCAAGATTTCATTAAACAATCTAGTTAAAAACTCCACTGCCATTTCACCTAAACACCTCCATGCAGGTATTTCATCTGGACCAGCAGCCTTTCCATTCTTCATCCTCTTCATAGCTATCTTTACTTCCTCCTTGCTAATCCACTGCCCCTGATGATTCATTATCCACACATCATCCAACCTTCTCTCCCTCTCATTCTCTTCATTCATCAGCCCCTCAAAGTACTCTTTCCATCTGCTCAACACACTCCTTGCTTGTGAGTATGTTTCCCAAATTATCCTTTATCACCTTTACCTGCTGCACATCTTTACTAGCTCGGTCCCTCTGTCTAGCCAATTGGTACAGGTCCTTTTCTCCCTCCTTAGTGTCCAACCTTTCATACTACTCTTTATAAGCCTTATCCTTAGCCTTCGCCACCTCTCTCTTTGCCATGCACCTCATCTCCTTATACTCTCATCTACTTTCTTCATCTCTCTTACAATCCCACTTCTTCTTTGTCAACCTCTTTCTCTGTATACTATCCTGTACTTCCTCATTCCACCACAAGGTCTCCTTGTCCTCCTTCCTCTTTCCAGATGTCACACCAAGCACCTTTCTAGCCGTTTCCCTTACTAGCTCTACTGTAGTTAGCAAGCTATTCGGTAACTCTTCACTGCCACCCAGTGCCTGTCTTAACTCTTTCCTGAACTCCACCTCACAATTATCCTTTTTCAATTTCCACCATTTGATCCTTGGTGCTGCCCTCACACTCCTCCTCCTCTTCTTGATCACCAATGTCATCCTGCAAACCACCATCCTATGCTGCCTAACTACACTTTCACCTGCCACCACTTTACAGTCTCCAATCTCCTTCAGACTGGCCCTTCTACATAAGTTGAGACATTTAATAGAATGGAAAATGTTATCATTAAATAGTATATGCTACTAGAATAAATGCTTGGTGTTGGGGAAAGGGTGTGATTGATGAGATAAATGCACATACATCTAATTAAGAAAGGTTGATTATCTGGTTTCTGATTACTGAAACAAGGGAAAATGATCTGTGGCCTTTAAATGAATATAAATTGTTATTATTGAAATGTGTATAGTAATGGTTGGTGGTATTCCACCATGCAGTAGTCACTAGTTAGGTTAGTGGTGGAAGTTTCAACCAAGGAGGAGTCATAAAAACAGAAAATAGAAGAAGATGCTACTGAATTGATAGAAGGGAGTGATATATGGTTCAAAGAAACAAGGAGAACTACAACAGACAACTAATATAGAACTGAGACATGATTCATTCGTGTAGGCTCACAGGCCTCAAATACTTGCCTACAAGGTACACTGGAGTGTCAGGGTGTTAATCATAAGAAATCAAAGGGAACAGGTTTCTCTCCAGGACAATAGAACAGTCACAGAAATAATAAATGCATACTCAACCATATTAGGGTAAAAGGATAGTAGAAAAGATAACGCAAAAATTCACAAGTAAGACACAAAAGGGGAAAAAAATGGAAGAAACATTAGCGGTGGATAAAAACAAAAAAAAAACACACAACGGCAAAAGGATATGAGGATGTAGTTAATGAAAGCAGACCAAATGGCAAGGGTTGAGCATAGTAACATGGGAACTGGTGTGACAGGGCCCTATAGGATAGGAAAAGAAGAAAACAATGAGACAGAAATGCGATAGAAAAATCAGAGAACAGATGTGGATGGAAAGTAAAAATAAAGTGTGGGTAAAGGAAAAGGAGGCAGCCAGAAAAGCAAATAAGCAGTAAGAAATGAGGAAGAAAAAAGAGAAATTAAGAGATTTAAGATAAATACGAAATGAAGGAAAGGTGGAGGAAAGATGAAATATGAGGAGAGGAGTATGAAAGCAAACTACAAGACCACAAGCAAAACTAGTAGTGAGCTGAGGTTTGTAGGCTCATGCACATAAGAAAGAAAGTAATGAAGTAGAGGGTGTATGTTATTGTACACAGTTGTGAAATATCTGATTGGCAAGGATGTTTCCATGAAAGTATTAGAGTTGCAATTTAAATATACATTAGGTAATAGAAACATAAAAGAAGCGTTGAATTGGAAGAACTTAAAGTGATGAAAGAAAAGAAAAGAGAGATGCTGTGTGCTGGTACTACAAAGAGGAAGATAAGGAACAAAAGTAGATGGACAAAGGAAAAGATGGCTATTAAGTTAATGACATGGCATATAAATGGCCTCACTGCAGTGAATAAAAAATGAAATAAGATACTGGAATTTATTAACAGAGAAATATGAGAGATGGTGTAAGAGACACATATGAAAAAAAAGGCAAGTGAAAATTTTATATGGAAAACACAAAGAATAGGATATTTTGCAAAAGCAATCGGAAAAAGGAAAAGGGTTGTAATAACACTAATAAGAAGAGGAACAAATATAGTGAAAGAAGACTATAAAACGGCTTAAGTTGACAGATATCCATTGATGAGAGACAACTGGGGAAAGAACAAGATTGCCAATATATAAAGATATCCTACCAGTGAGAGTAGTGAGAGAAAAAAGAGCAAGGGAAGTAGAAACACAAAGTGGAATGAACATGTAGCGGATAAAACAACACATCAACAAGTGGCAATGAAGTAAAGATACTGCTCAGGTAAATGTAAGCTTCAGTCAATATTAGCAATTAGGCTATGTCAACAGAAAGCTGACAGAAAATAAGTAAAAGTAAGGGATCCTAAAACAGGAAAAATATAGAAGAAGCCAGAAAAAAAGGCAGACATCTAAAGAATATTATGAGGCACTATATGCAGCAACAGGAGGTAGGGAATTTGGGGGAGATGTTTGAAGCACTTATAAAAATACTTCATATAAAGATCTTTCAGATGAAGGAGAGGGAAGGCTACATCAACCAATCACAGACAAAGATATAAGTGACCAACTGAAGGCACAGGAAGGAGGCAAATTACCAGGATGTGGTAGAATCCCATTAGTGATATGAAGGGAAGGAAAAGAAGACATTATATAACTGTGGCATAAGTTATACAATGCAGGTAAAGGTATTCCAGCAACATGGAAAAAGGCAGTGATCTCAATATTGCCAAAAGAAGGACACAGCCCTATTAATTCATGATCCTATATGCCATTTGTAGTCCTTAATCATGACTACAAAATGTTTGCCTTGATTATGGCAAACAGGATTTCAAAGTTGCTCCCTAGTATAATTAAGTTAGACACGTGTGGGTTGTGACAGGAAGGCAGACATTTGACAATCTGTTGCTGGTAAATTTAATAAATCAGGAAAATGAAAAGACTAAGAAAAACCTTGGTGATGACGAGGCGTGATGCATTAAAGGTGTTCGATAGTGTATTGGGCATATTTATGATAAATATCAAGAATGAGATTTCCAAAGGATATTATAACACTAATTCAGGAATTATATAACAAAGCCATACCAAGAATTACGTTTAATTGTAGTTATGTCAGAATTCCAAATTGGAAGGGGACAAAACAAGGATGCACATTGTCCCTGTTATTATTCATAGCTTACCTGGACTGATTAGCACAAAAAAAAAGACAACTGGGAATTAGAGAATAGCAAGAGAATGAATGTTAGCCGTATTTGTAGATGACTTGATAATATTTTAACTTACCCAAACAGAGACATAGCTTGCTTATTTGAGTTGTTAAGGCAATTCATATAAATCAAAAACAAAAAAGAGCGTCACAGTCCACAAGCGCAAATAAATCCAGTCCTTTGGATGCGAAAACAACGATTTATTGTATAATCCACAAGGTGCAACAAGAAAAACAATAGAACGCTCTCACAACGTTTTCGTCGTCTACTTTATCAATATACAAACAATTAAAATGTAGAACTTCTTATATATCCCACAGTTTCCCTCCAAAAAAAACCAATCATTCAATTATTCAATAAGTACAACTAATTTAGAAAAACAGCATGAGTTACATAAAATCCTGTGTAACATTAATTGGTGTATAAGTAATAACTTTTTAAATAACTGAATAGGCATAGTTCAGTGTTATTTTCTTTGGATAGTGAATATAGTGATGTATGTAAAATCTTAATGGATAATAAGTGAGGTAAAATAAAATCATCATAAACATGGGAGAGCAACCATTCTGAAAGTAGTGGCTCCATCTAGTGATAAAGTCATAAATAACAAGTCCATAAAATTCATGTGTTTCAATAATTAAAAATACTTAAAATGTTAGTAAAATAATTGATAAAATTTATATAAATGAATTCATAATGATAAAATTGATTTTGTTAATAAATATTGCTTAATAAATATTGTAAATAAATATTATAAATAAATATTTAGTATTTAATGATTGTTAACAATTTAATGAACATAATGGGTAAGCTATAATTTTGCAGCTCTTAGTTTTAATACTGGTTTAAGGGAAAGCATCTCATTGAGTCCTGGACTTTTTCCAGCGTCTAGAATCACTTGCCAATACAATTCTCTGTATTCTATCTGTGTTTCCCACATGCCACCTCTGGGATTAACAGGTATCACATCTAGTACAAAAAACTCAAAACTTGAAGTACAACATTTCAGTGAGTGTTTATAAAGTGCATTAGTGTCTTTCTTTACCTTCATATCATATAAGTGCTCATATATCCTTTGCTTAAGCTTTCTCGCTTTGCCTATATAAAATGACTCACATTTCGTACATGTGGCAATATAAATAATGCCCTTCGTGTCACAGTTTGCAAACGTGTTCAAGTACAATTTCTTTTTTCTAGCTTTCAAGAATATATATTCACTGCATTTTAGGTGAGCACAATACTTGCACCTCCCACATTTAAATAAGCCTTTTTTCTTTGTTAACAAATTCTGGTTGTTCACCAGAGTCGTATTCTCCACAATGTTTTTAATGGTTTTACCCTTTCTGTATGTACAAGTAAATTCATTATCAAAGATGCCTTCTAGGTCAGAAATTTTTGAAAAGTTTTTCCATTCCCTCTGAAAGATCTTTCTAATGAAATTTGAATTCCCATCAAATGGGGATATTAAGCCTGGGTCATATTCACCAGTAGAGGTGTTTTTCTTGTTTAAGTTTTTTTCAGTTTCTGGTTTACCCAGAATTGGTGCAAACCTGTCATTTCTGTTTTCTAACACTTCTGCTAGAACTAAGTTAAAAGTTCAGGTGGATATGCCCTTTATAGAACAGTTCCCTTAGGAATTCTACTTCTTCAAGGAATGTTGAGTTGTCAGAAGTCATATGACTTATACGCACCAGTTGTCCTTTAACAACCCCTTTCTTTTGGTGAAAGGTGACAACTGGAAAAGTGCAAGTAAGAGTTTGAGAATGTTTCTTTCCTATATATGCTAGAGGTGAAATTGCCATTACTTTTTCTAATTTTACATCTAAAAATGAACTTCATTCTCATTGTAATCAGAAGTGAATTTTAAAAAACTGGATGTGGTGTTTAAATGTTGTTTAAATTTGTTAAAAGTTTCTGCATTACCATTCCAGATGAAGCATAAGTCATCCAGAAATCTAGAATATAGAACACAATTACCAAAGTAAGGTGATGTCTGAAGAAATTTCATCTCCCAATATGCCATAATATTGGCATATATGGTGGCACAATGGGCACCCATCGCTACACCCCTTACTTGCCTAAAGTATTCTCCTTGAAAATAAATAAAATTGTTTTTTAATATAATCTCCATGAACGTTAAAACATTTCTAAACTCATTTTGAGTCAACTTCTTGCTATACACTAAAATCTCTTCAAACCATAGCATACCTGTGTCATGGAATACTTGTGAATAGGTCAATAACATCCATTGTGGCAAAAGTTACATTGTCTGAGTATAATTCTTTTTAACCTTCTTAAAAATCCCAAGAGTCTTTCAACACAGCTGTATTGAAATCCAGTATACCTTTAGTCTTTCAATCAACTTATTTTGCTAGGGTGCTGTAACTGAACCATCAGCAGAGACAATGGGTCTTAGAGGGGATCCAAGTTGTTCTTATGTACTTTGGGAATTCCAAAATACAAGGGACTTTGGGCTTTTCTACTGACAAGTAATGGAAAGTGTCTTTGTCTATAGAGCCTTCTAACAACATGTCATATAAAATATTGTGAATTCTTTGATTGGCTATGTTGATTTCATTAATAGAGGCTCTAGTGTACTTGTCAGTGTCATTTAATATGTCCATCATCTTCCCTTCATAAACTATTGTGTCCATTAGCACCATACCCCTCCCTTGTCTGGTTTCATCACCCTTAGATTTTTGTTGTTACAGACTTCCTTGAGAACAAGGTTCTCAGCTTGCGTTAAATTAGAGTACGTTTTTTGATGAAGTAATCCCATTCTAATTTCATTCTCCACTTTGTCTTCAAAATTCTTTAATTGTGGGTGAATGGGTGGATTGTACAGACTTTTTCTTTTTAGACTTTCTGTATTAAAACCTGTATTGGTCTGTTTAAAAATTAGCTGCAAATTCTTTTTCCTAATAAAAAGTTTTATATCAACTAAAAGTTTAAAAATGTCGGTTCCTTTATTAGGAATAAAAGTGAACCCTTTAGAAAACAGTTGAAACCATGCTGTGTTTAAATGAATATTGGTGTAGTTAAAAATATTGAAACCATCAAAAGACCATATATGTGAATCCGTAGTAATGTTAGATGGTAAACCTTTAGTATCTAGTTCCAGTTGCGTTCTTTTCTTGGGGGCGACTGCCACCCCCTCCCCCTGTAGTTTTTTGAGTTATATGTAACCTTCCCTTTTTCCATTAGTCTTTCAGACCTTCTGAGCACAGGAAACTCTTCGTCCGAAAGCAACTGTCCTATATTATCATTGTCATTAATATGATACACTTCATCATCTTGTTTTTCATCCCATTTCAGGACTCAATGAGATGCTTTCCCTTAAACCAGTATTAAAACTAAGAGCTGCAAAATTATAGCTTACCCATTATGTTCATTAAATTGTTAACAATCATTAAATACTAAATATTTATTTATAATATTTATTTACAATATTTATTAAGCAATATTTATTAACAAAATCAATTTTATCATTATGAATTTATTTATATAAATTTTATCAATTATTTTACTAACATTTTAAGTATTTTTAATTATTGAAACACATGAATTTTATGGACTTGTTATTTATGACTTTATCACTAGATGGAGCCACTACTTTCAGAATGGTTGCTCTCCCATGTTTATGATGATTTTATTTTACCTCACTTATTATCCATTAAGATTTTACATACATCACTATATTCACTATCCAAAGAAAATAACACTGAACTATGACTATTCAGTTATTTAAAAAGTTATTACTTATACACCAATTCATGTTACACAGGATTTTATGTAACTCATGCTGTTTTTCTAAATTAGTTGTACTTATTGAATAATTGAATGATTGGTTTTTTTGGAGGGAAACTGTGGGATATATAAAAAGTTCTACATTTTAATTGTTTGTATATTGATAAAGTAGACGACGAAAACGTTGTGAGAGCGTTCTATTGTTTTTCTTGTTGCACCTTGTGGATTATACAATAAATTGTTGTTTTCGCATCCAAAGGACTGGATTTATTTGCGCTTGTGGACTGTGACGCTCTTTTTTGGTTTTGGTTTACTTTTGCGCCACTTGCTCCACTTTACATTTTTTCTGGTCTTGTTCTATGGAGCTTCCTTCAAGCACAGATCCTGGTCCCAGAGGGTCTGAGACTGGTGAAATTCGTAAGTTGGTTGGGCAGCTCACTCAGCTCATTAGCCTGCTTACTCCACTCAGCCAATCCTTGGCTACGTTCATTTCAGCTACGCTTATACCAGGAAATCAGCAGGCTCAACCATATGCTTTACAGCATAATGTTCGAAACACCAATGACACAGTTCCTAACCAGAACGAAATACCACCTTTAGATGATTCTGATATGGATGGTTTTCCTCACATTACCAGGGACGATATTCCTGACAACCCTGATGCAAGAACAGAAGCGCAAACACAATGGAACCACCCAAGGAGGTCACCGACTAGTGTTAGCAGCGTTTCAGGTACTGGCAAGCTTGTCACACGTATTTTGAACACAAAATACGACTTTGAGCAACCACTTGTTCCAAAGTTTAACAAAAAAAGCTACAATGCTATGTTAGAAGACTTAGACTTTTATTTGTACAAATACAAACTCTTGGACATGGACAATAGTTATTTAAAACATTGTTTATCTATTAACATTGTCCCAAAGGGACTTAGGGTATGCAAATACCCAAATCATGTTATTGAAGGTACTGCCTTTCATGATGAATTGATTACTGTTTTTGATAATTGTGGTTATGGAATTATGAGGGCTATTATAAGAAATAATGAGAATGAAATGGAAAAACTGCAAAGAGACATTGATAAAATTAATAAAGCTGTTATAGAAGATTTGATGTACACAGTGGATAGTGAAAGAGAGAAATACCACAAACTTTTAAAAAATTTAGAATCAAAATGTCAGGATATTCATACTAGAAAATTTGGTAAAATTGATAGAGATGTAAATGAGTACAAGGACAAAGTACATTACCCCAAACCCAGAAATGTATATAGGAAGGATTTTGGGAAATGGGGTGAAAAACAAGATGATGAAGTGTATCATATTAATGACAATGATAATATAGGACAGTTGCTTTCGGAAGAAGAGTTTCCTGTGCTCAGAAGGTCTGAAAGACTAATGGAAAAAGGGAAGGTTACATATAACTCAAAAAACTACAGGGGGAGGGGGTGGCAGTCGCCCCCAAGAAAAGAACGCAACTGGAACTAGATACTAAAGGTTTACCATCTAACATTACTAAGGATTCACATATATGGTCTTTTGATGGTTTCAATATTTTTAACTACACCAATATTCATTTAAACACAGCATGGTTTCATCTGTTTTCTAAAGGGTTCACTTTTATTCCTAATAAAGGAACCGACATTTTTAAACTTTTAGTTGATATAAAACTTTTTATTAGGAAAAAGAATTAGCAGCTAATTTTTAAACAGACCAATACAGGTTTTAATACAGAAAGTCTAAAAAGAAAAAGTCTGTACAATCCACCCATTCGCCCACAATTAAAGAATTTTGAAGACAAAGTGGAGAATGAAATTAGAATGGGATTACTTCATCAAACGCACTCTAATTTAACGCAAGCTGAGAACCTTGTTCTCAAGGAAGTCTGTAACAACAAAAATCTAAGGGTGATGAAACCAGACAAGGGAGGGGGTATGGTGCTAATGGACACAATAGTTTATGAAGGGAAGATGATGGACATATTAAATGACACTGACAAGTACACTAGAGCCTCTATTAATGAAATCAACATAGCCAATCAAAGAATTCACAATATTTTATATGACATGTTGTTAGAAGGCTCTATAGACAAAGACACTTTCCATTACTTGTCAGTAGAAAAGCCCAAAGTCCCATGTATTTTTGGAATTCCCAAAGTACATAAGAACAACTTGGATCCCCCTCTAAGACCCATTGTCTCTGCTGATGGTTCAGTTACAGCACCCCTAGCAAAATATGTTGATTCAAAGACTAAAGGTATACTGGATTTCAATACAGCTGTGTTGAAAGACTCTTGGGATTTTTTAAGAAGGTTAAAAAAAGAATTATACTCAGACAATGTAACTTTTGCCACAATGGATGTTATTGACCTATTCACAAGTATTCCATGACACAGGCATGTTATGGTTTGAGGAGATTTTAGTGCATAGTAAAAAGTTGACTCAAATTGAGTTCAGAAATGTTTTAATGTTTATGGAGATTATATTAAAAAACAACTTCATTTATATTCAAGGAGAATATTTCAGGCAAGTTAGGGGTGTGGCGATGGGTGCCCATTGTGCCACCATATATGCCAATACCATTATGACATATTGGGAGATGAAATTTCTTCAGACATCACCTTACTTTGGTAATTGTGTTCTATATTCTAGATTTCTGGATGACTTATGCTTCATCTGGAATGGTAATGCAGAAAGTTTTAACAATTTCAAACAACATTTGAACACTACATCTAGTTTTTTTAAAATTCACATCTGATTACAACGAGAATGAAGTTCATTTTTTAGATGTAAAAATTAGAAAAAGTAATGGCAATTTCACCTCTAGCATATATATAGGAAAGAAACATTCTCAAACTCTTACTTGCACTTTTCCAGTTGTCACCCCTTTCACCAAAAGAAAGGGGTTGTTAAAGGACAACTGGTACGTGCAAGTCGTATGACTTCTGACAACTCAACATTCCTTGAAGAAGTAGAATTCCTAAGGGAACTGTTCTATAAAAGGGCATATCCACCTGAACTTTTTAACTTAGTTCTAGCAGAAGTGTTAGAAAACAGAAATGACAGGTTTGCACCAATTCTGGGTAAACCAGAAACTGAAAAAACTTAAACAAGAAAACACCTCTACTGGTGAATATGACCCAGGCTTAATATCCACATTTGATGGGAATTCAAATTTCATTAGAAAGATCTTTCAGAGGGAATGGAAAAACTTTTCAAAAATTTCTGACCTAGAAGGCATCTTTGATAATGAATTTACTTGTACATACAGAAAGGGTAAAACCATTAAAAACATTGTGGAGAATAGGTCTCTTGGTGAACAACCAGAATTTGTTAACAAAGAAAAAAGGCTTATTTAAATGTGGGAGGTGCAAGTATTGTGCTCACCTAAAATGCAGTGAATATATATTCTTGAAAGCTAGAAAAAAGAAATTGTACTTGAACACATTTGCAAACTGTGACACAAAGGGCATTATTTATATTGCCACATGTACGAAATGTGAGTCATTTTATATAGGCAAAAGCGAGAGAAAGCTTAAGCAAAGGATATATGAGCACTTATATGATATGAAGGTAAAGAAAGACACTAATGCACTTTATAAACACTCACTGAAATGTTGTACTTCAAGTTTTGAGTTTTTTGTACTAGATGTAATACCTGTTAATCCCAGAGGTGGCATGTGGGAAACACAGATAGAATACAGAGAATTGTATTGGCAAGTGATTCTAGACGCTGGAAAAAGTCCAGGACTCAATGAGATTCTTTCCCTTAAACCAGTATTAAAACTAAGAGCTGCAATATTATAGCTTACCCATTATGTTCATTAAATTGTTAACAATCATTAAATACTAAATATTTATTTATAATATTTATTTACAATATGTATTAAGCAATATTTATTAACAAAATCAATTTTATCATTATGAATTCATTTATATAAATTGTATCAATTATTTTACTAACATTTTAAGTATTTTTAATTATTGAAACACATGAATTTTATTGACTTGTTATTTATGACTTTATCGCTAGATGGAGCCACTACTTTCAGAATGGTTGCTCTCCCATGTTTATGATGATTTTATTTTACCTCACTTATTATCCATTAAGATTTTACATACATCACTATATTCACTATCCAAAGAAAATAACACTGAACTATGCCTATTCAGTTATTTTAAAAGTTATTACTTATACACCAATTAATGTTACACAGGATTTTATGTAACTCATGCTGTTTTTCTAAATTAGTTGTACTTATTGAATAATTGAATGATTGGTTTTTTTTGGAGGGAAACTGTGGGATATATAAGAAGTTCTACATTTTAATTGTTTGTATATTGATAAAGTACACGATTTAAAACGCTAGAGAGCGTTCTATTGTTTTTCTTGTTGCACCTTGTGGATTATACAATAAATCGTTGTTTTCACATCCAAAGGACTGGATTTATTTGCGCTTGTGGACTGTGATGCTCTTTTTTGGTTTTGGTTTACTTTTGCGCCACTTGCTCCACTTTACCTTTTTTCAATTCATATAAATGGCAGGTTGTAAAGTAAAGGAAGCTAAAACAAAAACAATATGAGTGAATTATGCCCATACATATCAATTGGACTAGGAATATCCTGGATTGCAGTGTCACAACTGAATACAGCTAGAATAAAGGACATTAAACTCCCAAAAGAATCATGGAGTGCAATGAGAGAAAAAAATAAGAGGAATGATAAAATACTGGGAGATGATAAGTGTAGAGTTAGATCAAAGACTACAAGCAATAAAACATGTCTGTAGTTCCCCTGATCTTATAAATATGGGACAACCATGCCTATACAAGCCTGAGAAAGCTGAATGAACAGTATGAGAAAGGAAATATTTAAATATATCTGGAATAAACATAGATTCACTATCCTTCCGTGCAGGACTAGCTTAGTCCTGCACGGAAGCGGCCATTTAGGAGCAGGATGGCAGCAAGCCATGCATATAATTGAAGGTGCACTGCCTGAGCTCCTAAACTTACACTGAGCATGTACGATTGCAGGGGCAGAGCTCTCAGAATATACATGCCCCTGCAATGAAGAAAAGTAGGGTATTAATAAAAGAATGAGCTAGACTGATCATAGGTGTTCGCATACCCCCAGCAACACCCTCCCATGATTACAAGAGCAATAGTTAAAACAGCAAATATAAAGATTTTTTTTTTTTGTTATTAAACAGAATAAATTTAACCATAGGTGCGCAGGTTTGCCCATCGCTTAGCTATGGTTAATACAGCTTAGATGGCACAAGAGGATAAAATGCAAGATATATGCACATGAAGCAGTACAGCGATAGTGTAGTGGGCAGAGCATCTGCCTTATGAGCAGTCATTCCTGGTTTGAGTCCCACTCCAGGACTTTCCATATCCCATGTCTAATCACTTTATGACCAATATTTTTAGTTGAATAATTGACTAAATAACATATATTTGTGACCTGGAGTACTGCATTAAATGCAGATGTGGGGTGTCATTGTCATAATGTTGCTAACTCCACAGATAATCACACCTGCCCCATACAGCATATGTACACATGAATCAGGGATACAAATTGAAGGTAAAATGTGTAACGAATAAAAACTGCATAAAATTTCCTAAAGCATCACCTTCCCAAAAACCAGTACACATTACTGTCTAAATTAGTGCAGTGGTAAGTAGGAATAAGAACTAGTAAGCAAGTGTAAGCACTATTAAACAGTAATAAGTGGGAGTAAGCATATTTAAGCTGTAGTAAGTGAGTTTAAGCAATATGGGGTAAACACTGAGCACACAGGTTAAACAATATTGAAGTTAACTCTCTGTAAGCATATTTAACCAGAGGTTAGCAGTGCTTACCTTTGCGCAAACCTGCACAAACCCGCTTACAATTGCTTAGAAGTGCCTTAATCACTCTGTATGCAACAGCTGCTGTTCTGGCCAGTAACAAAATAAACAGCCCTTGCAGGTCTTGAACCCAGGACCCTGTACACCATAGTCACAGTAGTTAACCACTAAGCCATCACAGCAGTACATAAGAATGAGGTATCACCAAACAGATCCTCACTATAGGGAATTCAAACTGAACATGGGAAAGGAATCTATATACAGCTTTATGTTGTATAATCTACTACATAATATAAATATGTGAACTGGAGTACTGCATTAATCCCAGATGTGAGGTGTCATTGTAATAAAGTTTTGAGATTCCCTAATAAACACAAGGACCCCATACAGTGTACATACACATGAATCATTGATACCAAACACATATATAACATGTAATGAATAATAAATCAATGCCAAAAAGCAAATATAATGCAACTTAAACATTAAGAAACACTAAGCATTGCACAGCCCAGCTTAGTAGGTGTAAGCAATGTGTAGACCAGCTAACTCAGTCTGCCCATTGGTATATCCCTTTAAGCAATGCCAACCTTAGGTAAGTAGGTTTGCCCATAGCTTAACATTTTCAAAACTGTCTAATCATGGCAAAGTGTGGGAAATTGGCCCAATTTAAATCCAACAGGTGGGAATACATCTCATAACTGGTTGTAGCTTCCCCTTGCAGGCAATAAGTCTGGAATGGGAGAGGGTGTGTGCTTTCGGGTGCAGCACTGGGGCATCCAGGAGTCCAGAGTCATGGCAGGACTCCTTGTGAAAGACCATGATCAGAGACTGCTGCATGGCCAGTACCAGGGTTCCCAATATAAAGCGGAAGCCTGGGACCATCTCACCCATGACCTTACCAGTGCCACTGGCATACCCTGAACTGGTGAGCAGATCAGGCATCACTATGCTGACCTGAAGCGGCAAAAGGGGGATCTTTTGGATCAATGAATCCAAGAGGCTAGGGGGCAGGGGAGGTCCCAGTTGTGTGTAAGTATGAGTCCACTACCTGTTTAATAATTGCCATCTCGTGTATATTATAGATAGGTATGGCTAAATATTCCTCTTATGTCCTTCACAGTGGCAAGTGAGCGGGCTACGAACCAGGAGACCCATGGATGTCGCTTTGAGATGTTGTGATGCAAGACATGTTAGTAATACTCTTGCATGTACTGTCATAGCAAATAAATCTAAAAGTAGTAGTAAGTTAATTGCCTGTATAAAACCTGTACTGTTTAAGGCATGTACTGCATACACCAGAGAATATGGCAGGAAGAGTCTCATACAGGTTGTATGTAATTAAAAGCATAATAGCCTGACAATAAAGGTCTAACTGCTGGACTGCATGTGTTTACTCTGGTATCATATGGCAATGTAGATTTGCAATCACTTAATAGTACTGTTGTATTAAGCACTGTTACCCACACTGTGCAACATAAATAAAATGTGTAGGAATGTCTGCATATGACTGGTGTAATCCCAAGAGGTCATATAGTACAACTGAGAGATACAGACAGAAAACAATGAAAAGACAGACAACAAAATTCAAATAGCACACTCAACTGAGATGTGAACTGTTATATTTTTAGTACACACAGCCATTGTTTAAATCCTGGGAAAGGTAGTAGGCTGCATACAGAATTATACCCCACAACTGTACAGATATGTCCAGAATGTCCAGTAAATTGGCCCATATATGCTGCCTGTCACCCTGTCCCCTGGGAAATCAGTGGGATGATCCCAGACATTTAGGCAGCAAACAAGAAATACATCTGATCGTCACATATCTGTAACAACAAACCTGTCAATCTAGCAACTCCCCAAAATGTTATGAGAGTAATAAGCCAAGTATGTCCCATTTATACCCCCATGTTGTCAAGCTGTGACCAGAGTCTGTACAGAACAGAGTGAGATGTATGTGCATAATACTAATGTGGAATCTGGTAATTTGTGTGGCAACATTTAGGTTGTGCTAACAAACATTGCTCCCACAGGTCTATTAGATACGAACAATGTGCCTAGAAATAAAAGAATGATACCCTGTAATGGTACTTGTTTACTCTGGTATTGTATGGCCTTGTGAGTGCTGCAGTTGCTCTGAATAATAAGGTATCACTCATCACTGTCACCCACACTGTGCTACATAATATAACTGTCTAGGAAATCCTGTATAAGAATGTTATAATACAAGGTCAGAATGTAAAACCACAGGAGAATTATAGACAGAAATCAGATAAGAGATATACAGCAATATCTATATAGCAGACACAACTGTGATGGACAGTGTTTTATTTTTAGCAGCCACAGCCATGGTCCAAATCCTGGGAGTGGTAGTAGGCTGCATACAGAATCATACCCCACAACTGTGCAGATATGTTCATAATGTCCAGTATATCGACCCATATCTGCTGCCTGTCACCCTGTCCTCCTGAGAAGTCAGTGGGATGATCCCAGATGTTAGGCAGCAAACAAGAAATACAACTAATTGTCAGACATCTATGAGAACAAACCTGTCACTCTAGCAACTCCCCAAACTGTTATGAGAGTAATAAGCCAAGTATGTCCCATCTACACCCCCATGCTGTCAAGCTGTGACCAGGGTGTGTACAGTAACAGACTGAGATGTATGTGCATAATACTAATGTGGAATCTGGTAATTTGTGTGGCAACATTCAGGTAGTGCTAACAAACATTGTTCCCACAGGTCTGTCAGATACGAACACTGTGCCTAGAAATAAAAGATTGATATCATGTACTGGTACTGTTTACTCTGGTATTGTATGGCATTGTGAGTGTTGCAGTTGCTCTGAATAATAAAGTATCACTCATCATTGTCACCCACACTGTGCTACATAATATAACCGTCTAGGAAATCCTGTATAAGAGTGCTGTAAGTCACTAAAGGTTTAAGAGGGCAATAGTCGAAATATGTCCCAGTTTACCTGAATGTAGTCAAGACATGCCCAGAATCTGTGCAAAAAGAGAGGGACAGGTATGTGCATAACATTAACCTGGAATATGGGAGTATGTGTAGCAACAGTTAATTAGTGTTAAGAAACAATTCCTCCACATGTATACCAGGTAAGTGGGGTATACTGCAGGCAAAACCAGTTCATGTATATAGTTGTCAACAGCCATACCACTGTCCAAAGTAAGGCAATAGGGTAATGTACTAATTCTTGTAAGGTACAGATAACAGCACTAACTAGGAAAGTAATGTGAACTACAGGAATATACTAGTTGTTAATTGACATCTTCTCCCCCACCATATCTGCAACAAAAAAACTAAATGCCAACTCAATTGGTATGTGCTGACTTAACTGTAAAGTTTGGGACATATGTCCTATTGTTCTATAATTATTTAAATCTTTTTCTATGCATGTGTTATGTTGAAATACTCCCACATTGGTGGCATGGTGCCATCAATGTACCTGCATGCTGTTGTAATTACCACTGTGGTCCCATATATGTATGTGTTCTGTATGATATGCAACTGTTCCATATCTGGTGTCTGAGTTAATGGGAATATCTATGCATGCTGTTATACCTAATCATGGAATGTGTTGACTATTACTAACCCACATATGCTGATAAAACATAAACATCATAGCACGTATGAGAATGCGGGTCCCAGCAGACCCACCTGTCCCACTTCAGCTGGCCATGTCACCGGGCACCAGCACATCTGGGACCAAACCTGGGACCTCCTCGTCCACTGGTCCTGCACCACCTTTAGGGGGAACCACCTCAGGGGATGGGAGTGGGCACGGACAGGAACCAGTCACCCATCGCCAGGTCCGGGTCGTGGTGCGTAGCGATTTCAACCGGGAGTTTGGAGATCTGCTATGCTAGCTCGAGGGCCACTTGTCACAACTAGAGGGATAGCCTGGCTCTCCGACTCAGCCCCCAGCACAGCCACCTTCGGGGCTGTGAAGGTTCAGTGGTGACTGCCTATGGATGGAGACCTCAGTCCCACTGTTTCCACTAGGGGGCTCATGGGCTTCTAATTTCCCAACACCCCTTCCCATCAAGGTGTTTACCCCCACATGTGTCATATACTGCCCCTGTATGTGTCTTGTTTGTCTTGTCTGTTAACCTACCCAACCTGACTCCCCAAATATACCTACTATCCCTCCCCAAAATCCCACTCTCACCTGATTAAAAAAAGGTCAATCTGTTCCCGCAAAAAAATCTCGCCACATACATAGTTGTCTATTTCACACACATGTCCACTGGACACATGTAATCTGCTCAAATTGGCTTCACAACATATTATTGCTGTCCTCACCCCTCTCTTAGGGGTTTGAGTGCCCAGATCCATCCCCAAATTCAGTGTATATGCACAGCTGTTGCTGTAGAAGAAATGGGCAGCTATGGACCTTCCCTATACCCTTCCTGCACATCCCTAGCTATTTTCCCTACTGTCTTTCCCTCTTTGTGTCCCTTTTTCACCACTTTCCTATCAATCCTTTTTTCTTTTCTTTTAAAGAAATTAGCACAGGGGTAAGCGGGAGTAAGCACTTTTAAGCAGCAGTACATGGGTTTAAGCCAGTTTGCATGGGGGTAAGAAATGCCTACACAGGTTAAGTAATTTAGAAGCTGAATAAGTGTAGGAACTGTAACCAGAAGTTAGCAGTGCTTACCTCCACGCAAACTTGCTCAAACCAGCTTACAACTGCTTAAAAGTGCCTTAATCACTCTGTATCCAATGGCTCTTGTTCTGCCCAGCAACAAAATAAATAGCCATTGCAAGGCTCAAACCCCAGACCCTACACCCCATAACCAAAGTGATTTACCACTAAGCCATGTCAGATATACATAACCCTGATGTTTTCACAAACATATCATTCAGCACAGTCATTCAACAGTACAGGAAATATATTTATATATCTATATATATATATATATATATATATATATATGTGTGTGTGTGTGTGTGTGTGTGTGTGTGTATGTGTGTGTGAAATATATATATATATATATATATATATATATATATATATATATATATATATATACATATACATATATATGTGTGTGTATATATATATATATATATATATATATATATACATATATATATATATATATATATATATATATATATATATATGTCTACATATAAATATATATATATATATATATATATATATATATATATGTAAACACACACACACACACACACACACACACACACATATATATATATATATATATATATATATATATATATATATATATATATATATCAAAGAGAACATAACAAATACATATATGACCACTTACACCATTAATGGGGGTGAAGGGGCCCAAGCAACATATGTCTTGTATGTATTGATATGCCCCCTTATAGCCAAACAGGTCTGCCCTGCAATACAGTATCAACTGTTGCAAATCCCATAACCAGGACCCGACAAAACATGGGCACAAGATGTTAACAGTCATCCATCCCACCTGTATTATGTCAGGCTGGCATCAATAACATATCATGCAGTACAGTCTGGCTACCATAGGGAATGTACAATGTGGAAGCAATAAACATTCTTAAGATACATATACACACACACACACACGCATATATGCAGATACAGATATATATATATATATATATATATATATATATATATATATATATATATATATATATATATATATATATATATAGATATATATGAAACTACACAGACACATACAGAGATATATATAGGAAGATACATATATAGAGGGTGCACACCATATGGAACAGCCAATATGCCTACAGTTGCCACCTTACCAAATGGACACGTTATGAGTCACGCATACAAAAGTCAATTGTTGCTTGCAGCATATACCCACAGAGAGATCAAAGGATATAACACCACACACAGGTTTGCATACATGAGAAAGCTTTATTTGTGTACTATTACAGTTGTATATGTCATGTCATATAACTGTTTAGACTCTGAAATACATATAAACAGACTAATGCAACTGTCAAACAGATAACTGAATGCAGTATTCTGGAAAGAATTGCATATGTTGCTGCCCAGGCCAAGGCCTTCAAGTAATACAACAGTAAAGACAGACTGGGCCACAGGATAACAATCAAGCAACAGTAAGTAATGCAGATGTATAGTCCAGCAGCCTCTATCTATACTCTGTACACAATCCCTAGGGGGTAAAGACCTCAGTTGACACAATGTGATGTATCTGTTACATAACAAGGTGTAATTGAAACCATCACATTCACACTGACAAACAGAACAGTCTGTATGGCAGGAAGCAGTAGGCCTGTATTTACCCAAGGTGAATTGTAAGGTTATGTACATCCAGATACCTTAAGGCAGCTTATCCCTGATACCCCTCACATGTTGTAACAGCCTACGTTAGTTATGGTGCACCACTCC
Source organism: Protopterus annectens (assembly GCF_019279795.1). NCBI lineage: Eukaryota > Metazoa > Chordata > Ceratodontiformes > Protopteridae > Protopterus > Protopterus annectens. Next base: position 1,180,555,994 of record NC_056733.1, on the reverse strand, counting down.
ATAGACTGACATACAGGGCCATATACCACTGTTACATACACTGGCCTCTGGGCTGCATAAGGGCACACATGTATTGTGCAGATGAAGCCCACACATATATGGACCCAACCCCACAATATATGTGGGGGCCACAACAGCAGTGGAATGATGGCAGGAATGGCAGCATGACATCCTCACAGGCCACTACATAACAACCCCTGACAGCATGTTATATGGAGAAAGCCTGGTATGTAGGTAGAGGACAGAGGCTGGAACACAGGCCCATATGTGAAATAGTGTTGTCATACACTAAGCAAGTCGCTGGTGTTATAGGATAGTCTGCAACATACCCTTAGTCAGGAATATGAAGTCAGATAGACAAATGGATGTAGCCATGTACTGACAGCACTCAACACACACACAGCCAGTCATATATCTGATACAAGACCTGTGTGGTGGACAGGCAAAACATAATATGCACACCTCTGTACATCAAGTGGATAGGCACACAGTTGAGAGCTATGCAGACAGACTGCAGCCCGTGTTAAACTAGCATGTACACACAAACCCTATAACAGTGGTGCTATACAATGCATACAGCAACAGAACTCACACTCTCTGTTTGTAGTTCTGGAACCTCATACAAATATGTCGCTGGCCTGAGTGTGCAAGTCCTCTTGTAAGAGGTATTGCTACCTGCTGTCTGTAACACTGCTGCCCACACACAGGAAGGATGTCCACCATACAGAAAAGGTAATGGGACCACTCCAGCATGATGTAGGGATTTATAGTACTGGGTTGCCACGATAGTGGTAATTGGAAGTACTACACAGCATACTGCATGCAGGTAGCAAGTGGAGGACACTGATTGGTGCAGAGGCCCTCACCTGATCATGTGCATCATCCACAAAAGCCATGCTGCAATCTATTCCAAGCAGCTCAATCCATTTACTGGAGAGAGAGAGAGAGAGATGCAGAGAAAGAAAGAGAAAGAGAAAACAAACAGAAAACATGCAACAGATTCTGAACCACAACAACACCAAAAAAGACAACAAAGGAAGCAGGTTGAGTGAAAAAAAATTACCTCCTACAAGGATACTATCGACAACAGAACTCATGCCCACAGCAGGTATGTGAAGAATATATGCATGTAATTGACTGTAGTACTTGGTCCATAATACTGGGGTAGATGATGTGGAATGATTTATATGTGCCATCAGTTGTTGTTGCTGTAATGATGTTCAGCTGAACAACTGCTATGGACAGTAGAGTCTGTCCCTGTGGTTAGTGGGTCATACCCGTCAACTGTGTAGAGCAGCACTGACTGACAAGATGAGTGCCAATATAGTGTGTGGTGTGTAATGGAAGGGATGCATATTACTGTGGCCAATAGCTGGTGGTGGAAGTAATGCCATAATGATGGACACATGGGTTCCAGAGCCCACCACTTGCAGGACACTCATGTTAACATGTATTGTAGCATGTTGAAATGCCATAGGTGTGTAATATGGTATTGGTACCACCAAGGTGGTATTGTTTTAAGGAAATTCTTTATGTTGTGAAACATGCTTTTTATGACTGTATTGATATTATTCATGGAATATATATTTTTAAGATTTAACAAGGAATCAATCAACATACTAATTGATTACATCAATTTATTTAAGGGTATATAAGAACCTAGGAAACGTATTGCTTTTGTGATTGTATTCTGAAGAAGTTGCATGGGCAACGAAAACGTGATTTTACTTGTGAGACGTTAAATAAACAGTTCTTTTGTGCTTTCTACTGGTTTTGGATTATCCTTGTGCCTTATAGTATTTTGGCGTACCTCTTGTGGTTGCTTCCCACTTGTTCTATTTCGTTTCAGTGGTTTGTTTGTTTGCTGTTCCTCTCGGGTTTTAGATATATATATATATATATATATATATATATATATATATATATATATATATATATATGCATGTCCATATATATAAAGATACCCATATGTAGACATATATATATAAACACATATATACACCATAATATATATCTACATATATAGATATATATCTATATGTACATGTCTACATATATACAAACACACACACATATATGTATGTATGTAAATGCATGCCCCCTATATTACCACCACAGCGCTGCATGCTATGTGTGAGAGAACAGCACACATAGCAATATGCACAGATATATACAGCTGTAAGTGTGTGCAACATGGGTGGGTATGTCACATGTGAACCCCTTGTTGGGACCACATTGCCTTTGTCTGTGAAGTAGGGAATGGGAATATGGGGAAGTATGGCAGGTATATTTGTGGAGGTGGTTCAGGTTGGTAGATATAGAGGACAGCCTACAGAGGTGGTATATGACACATGTGGTGGGTAAACACCCTGGATGTTGTGTGTGGTCTGCGATGTGGAAGCCCCATGGGCCCCCATATGGAAACAATGGGAACAAGCCTCCCACCCATTTCTACTCACATCAGCAGTCCACGGCCCTGAAGGTGCCTGGCCTGGAGGCTGAGCAGGAGGAGCATGTCGACACTGTGAATGTTTACTGAGTGTCTCCAGGTGATGTAACACATCCCACATGTGTCTGTGGAACCCGCTATGGAACAGACCCTGCACCTGACCTTGGGTGACAAGATCATGTCTGTGTGTGCCCCCAGGGGGGGACAACATCCCCTGTGGTGGTTCCACATGAAGGTAGTGCTGGACTAGTACATGAGGAGGCCCAAGGGTGGTTCCCACATGTGATGTGGCCTGCTAACATGGCCAGATGAGGTTGGAGAGGTGGTTCTGCTGGCAAATATTCCCTAAACATGCTATTGTGTCACTGTTATAGCACATATGTAGAACATATGTGGGTAGTAATAGTCTACACAATGCATGAACATGTTCAACAGCATGCATAGATATCCCCAATACCACAGAATGTCAGATGTGCAGAAATGACATAGCAAGCATACCATATGCATATATGGAACCATAGTGGCCCTTACAATGGCATGCAGGTGAATAGTCCGTAACAGGCTAGCAATGATAGTGTCCACACAGGGAACATGGCTACAAACACATAGCACAAAGTGTGGTACAATACAAATTATGTCCCACTGGTAGGTAAGCTGTAGCCATGCCTATTGAGTTGTGTGAACAGTTTGTTGTTGCTTATATGGTGGTGGGGTTGACAGAGATGTGTATTAAGAACTATGTTAACCTTGCTGTATGAGTTGCTCAGACCTGTTTCCATCTTTATGTATTTCAGGCAAGATGTCACATGGACACCTACGTGCTTATTCAGCAGCTGAAAATGACATAGTGCTGCACTATCTCATCCAGCACTACTCTGTCCTGTTTGGCCAGGCCATCCATGAGAAGCAGGAGTGGACTGCCCTGTGGAACAACGTAGTCCACAGGGTCAATGATGTCAGACTGCATAACCACAGTTATGAGCAGGTCTGGCATCATTGTTCTGACCTGCTTTGCAATGTCCGTCAGTGTGCTGCTGCAGTCCAGGGGAATCACCTGCCAACAGTGGGGGGGGGGGGTCATGCTATCCATCACCACTAACATGTGTTGAGGAGCTCCTCGCCAGCCTCATGGCACCTGCCTGTCCGCACAGCCAACAACTGCCAGACACCATAGTGGAGTTGGTTGCTACCCACACACCGGCTGAGGACCATGCACTAAGTAAACAGGGCACATCAGTAGACCACTGTTGCATATGCATCTGCATTTGTACAGGTAGCTCATGCATATCTGACATGTCATATATATAGTTTGTTGCTGCATAGTAGTAATAAACAGATGTGCCTAAGTGGTAGTATTGTGGACTTGTACTGTTGATGTACTGTAATGCTGCACCCACCCTGTAGCAATGCCACAGCTGTGACCACTGACATTGCATCTCTCACACTCTTATGTATTTCCCTCCGGTATACCACTAAGGCAGCAGCCTGTAGCTGGTGAGTATGGTTTATGTTGATGATTGCCAATACACCGGGCATGTAATGGCTATGGTATATTCCATGCACACATCTAACACACCTACCTATAATGCATGCTGTATATGTTCACATTTTGTTGATGTTAAATGCACTGCATTGCAGTGGTGATCATGATGGTGTATTGGAAGGGAATGTCAGACACCTGCAAGATAATTAACATCCTGTCAGTGTGAAATGTGTCCACAGGGATTAACATAATGGTGGGACACAAGACCTACAGTAGGGACATGTGTGAAACATCACCCTTATACAGTGCAGCAACAGTGTTTATAACAGTATTACAATGGCAACTGTTACAGATGTACACTATGGCATAACGTATTAATGTGGTCCACATTATTAGCTGGGACTAGGCTGTAACACATGGTGTTCAGTGTATGGGACACTGCAAACCGACACATGTGTAAACATGTGTAGGCCATACTTGTCAAGCATCTGCAAAAAGGCTGAAGGTGGGGAGTGGGTGTCAGCATGACACACCAGTGCACTGCAGCAGGGATCCTAAGGATGCTAAAAATGTCTGTATCTGCACACAGTCAGGTTCAGGAACTGTGGCAGACATAACCCTATCCCCACAGCAATAGTGATGGCAGTGTATGAACACCAAGGGATGTGCACATGCGTAGACCTTGCAATCATGCAGATTTGGGGGACATGTGTAGGGCAGACTGACCATACACTGGCCAATGCAGATGGCCCATGCTAATATACCCCTGCCAGGAATAGTGACTGCAGTAGTACACATAACAATAGGTGCAACAAAGTGTCATGATAAGGGTGTGCACACATATGCACACACAGAGTGTCAGCATTTGCACACCCAACACATTTCATAGGCACTGCATGTGAATCTACATGACATATGTCACATATCAGGCTCATGCACTGTTAATAGATGCGGTGATGTGGTCATATGGCAGTTCAAGGAAGGGTGCATCACATCAATAAGGGTGTTTACGCTCCCCATAGCCACAATATGGTCTGACGGTTGTCAGTATAATATTATTGGATTGGTCATACATGGTCCTCTGATGATGAGATCTGTAAACCAGTCATTAGGCATTCATAAATGACATCTGTCCACATATCATCTCAGGTATGTGTTTCTGAAAAACATAGGGGCTGTGAGCATTAGAGCTGACATAACTGACACAGTACTACACATTCAGCAATGGGTTGTACACCTGTGAGGTTTGTTACACAGTATATGGCAGGGTGCAGAACAGGTGCACTACAATGCTGTGTACATGGGTGCATTGGTATCCAGGGGAAGGGGCATCACCTAATAACACAGCCCATGCATCACACACATGTATACTGTTGCTAGCATGGACTGACTATAGCTGCACTGCATGCTGTTATGTACCATATGTTATGCATGTTGACAGATGAGTAATGGGAGGACTGTGTGTACTATCTTTGTGCAACATCACATGTGTGTGTGTGTGTGTGTGTGTGTGTGTGTGTGTGTGTGTGTGTGTGTGTGTGTGTGTGTGTGTGTGTGTGTGTGTGTGTGTGTGTCATTATTTGGTCCGTTGGTTTACTCTGGTGAAGTGGAGGGAGGTTGATGCATGTAGGGTGTGTGTGTGCATGTGTGTGTGTGTTTGTGTGGGTGTTCATGTCTGCACATGTGTGATTGCGGGGTTGTTCATATGGCAGTACTTCCCTTTTGGATCATGCAGTACATGGACATGGACTGACACATGACAAAGCAGGAATACTTGTCTGATATGTAATCACAGGACAGCTGATAGTATAATAAGGTCTGTAGCATGGAGCATGCATTGGGAGGGAAAGTAGACACCAGGTATACCCTTAATATCACATTCAGCAGAGAGGTGACTGACAACCCACATATGCAGCACTACAGATGCATTGGGAAATTACTAGACAACACCAGGGATTGGGATCCATATATTACAGTTGTCACATGATAGGTTGATTGAGCAACATATTTGGCATGCACTGAGCAATGCCTACACATGACACTCCAGTGCGTGACATTATGGAGTGAATGTAGTAGCCCCTCACATATAGGGGCCATGCTCATGATGTCCGGACATACACAGGGTGAACACTGAATGACAGCAGTGAGGCCATGTAAAACCACTCCACTCAGGTCAAGGAGATAATGGAGTAACAGGTCTTGTGTTGTGATCACTTGTCTAGGCATTTAGAGGAATGATACTTTAATGAGTGGTATTAATGAGTGTATGTCACCAAGTATGATGCTGGATGGGGAACTTATGGGAATGAACGTGGGACTGCCTGTAAATTCACAGACAGGTAGGAATTAAGGAGGAATGTGTGTGTGTGTGTGTGTGTGTGTGTGTGTGTGTGTGTGTGTGTGTGTGTGTGTGTGTGTGTGTGTGTGTATATGTGTACTGTTATGCAATGCTGTACAGGTCTTAAAGTGCATTTCTTGTTTTCCTCCACAGGTGGCGAGGTAGGTCAGGGTCCCTCCTACATGCAATCTGATGTTGGTGTCCATACAGAAGATGATAATAGTACTGTTGAGGCACAGGTGGTGTTGTTAGGGGCTGAAACAATGCCATCATCTGACATCCCTCTCTTAGACACCCAAACCCCGTACACAGTTTCAGTGCCTATACATATCCCATCACCAGTGGCCATAGTGGAGGGACAGTTGGTAGTTGGTGGCAGTGCACAGGAGAGTGTGGTATTCATGCCTACTGTGTCTAGTCACAGCAGGCATAGCTGGATGTCCAGCAGGGCACCACATAGGCAGATGTCGTAGGGTGCTTGTGATAGGGTCGCTGGTCATCATGCCCCTGGCAGAAGCACTACAACTGGTACCACCAGGCACATGTTTCAGGCTGTCATGGGGGTGCAGGCACATATGGATCTGTACACCAGACAGGGCCTGATGCTGCAGAGGGCTGCTCTCACATCTGCAAGCAACAACCTTCATGAACTGTCTGGTGCCCTCCGTGCTCATACTGAGGTCATGGATAGACGGTTTGGTGAGATGATGCACCTCATCGACCATGGTTTGTCCATGCTTGAACATGTGGTGAGAGTGTGGTGATGGCCGCGTGGATGTAGGCCAGCAACACCAAGAGCTGGCAGTTAACATGGACTTGCTAGGACACCAAGGTGCTCCCGTAGTGGCAGTATCAGCCCCAACACTGCAGGGGGGCACTGTCCACACCACACCCCAGCAGGCCACAAGCACATGGTCCTGGCCAATCCCAGGAGGGACCTGGTTCCAGTGGACATCTGTCATCATCAGGAGAGAGTACCACATCAAAGCCTGTACCTGGACATGCCCATGGAACCCCTGGCAGGCACAGTCCGTGTGTCCGTGGCCGGAGGCAGTGAACTGCACACCCTGCCAGGTATGGTCTGCAGCTGTCCATAAACACCTGTATAGGGCATCCACATGGCAGAACTGTGTGCATGCATACCCACACACTATATAACCAAACCTAGGGCAACCCCATACCTACACACACCACATCACCATGCGCAGTTAAACTCATTACACCCCTCACCCACACAGATGGTGTCAAATGCATGGCCCACCCTCAGCCTCTGGCAAACCAACAACACACCCTGTGCATATGATGATACCTGTGCCACATGCCTGTCATCCATAACATCGATGCAGGTACAGGCTAATATGGTTCTGATGCACACAGTGACTGTACTACAGTGTACCAATGTACTGCAGTGTAACCTGTTGTCAGAAGTAATGTTTAATGCATACAAGTCAGGTAGTGTAGCCATCCAACAATGATGCATTATAGTTGTTATTAACACTGGTTCATTGTGGTTTCCATAATATTATCCATTTGTGTTGTAGGTGTACATGTGTCAGCATGAGGATGGTCTGCATTCATATTCCACAAGGGGTATGGCACTGTGGTGACACCATGGCTGTGACATATCCAGGGTACAGTTGAACACATGTCACAGGTTTGTATAACAGTTATTGCCTGTGCCACATGGACAGGTGACCCACTGGGACTTGTATAATGTGCAACCTGATGTAGACCCATCCACATACATGCACACTCTTACTTGGCAACACTGAGACTAGACCCCTACCTAGGTATGTAGTGCTACTGAACTGTGTGGCTTTCATTGCACACACCACACAGCGTTTAGGGTGAGGTGTGTTCCAGGTTACATGTTACATGCAGAACATCCCCAGACATGTACAGTATGGTAATGGGGGATGTAATGGTTGTATATGGACACTACATAGTGTGACATACTGTCATATATACATTAACAGACACATAACAGGCAGACACACATCCAAGAGGCCTGGGCCTATCAGAACTAACTTGTCCATGTGTCCAATGTGTTACAGGTAGGCTGCACACAGCACATGCATAACTGGGCTGGATTGTGGTATCAGTTACCTGTAAGGTTGATGGTGACAGTGGTCACCAGAAAGTGGTACATGGGACATATACCAGGTGTACCATGGTGTAATGACAGTGTTCACAGCACCCACATCCCCCAGTGGATATTGTACTCCCTGGAACCCATGATGACACTCTGACATACCCACCATCACACATTGCCCACAACTTCAATACAATCCATTGTATATCACAACAGTGGTACTACAGGGATATGCATCGAATGCACATGCCACTGTCATAGTAGGGTGTTGCATTGTCATGCCTCACCTATGGGCAGCAACAACACTATCTGTACTAATGTGTGGCAATGCGTATTGTAATAGGAGTATGTGGCCTCAGAATGCTGTACCCTAAAGAAATATAGACATGCACATATACACACACTTGCCAGAACTCCATGGATATCTCATGCCTATCTACCCATTTGTACAACACTGTTGTGCTGGTACTGCAAGGCTCATGTAGGCAGTAGGGAGAGAAGAGTAACACGGTACATGTAATGTCTGATACAGCAGCAGCCACATCTGACTATGGCAATGAGTGTTGCATTGGTTGTGAAGGCCCTCATGGAATTGCCAACTACAGGTGTACTAGCACACATACACTGCTATCCTCAGTAATGCACATGTACACATGTGTCAGTGCTGGGGTGCATCACCACAGGTGGTCATAGCTGTGTACCTGACTATTGTCCATGGAGAGATTGGTTGTGTAGGGGATGTGTTTACAGTGGCATCATGCCACCTGCCATGTGCCAGCAGGCAATCTATTGAAAGACACCACTGTGGTGACCCTCAGGGTGAGAGTGACATGCATCAGCCAATCCTCTGGGTGCCTCCTGCACATGGCCACTGATCCAGTATGCAACATGTATTACAACACATGGTTAGTGTCTGTGATGGAGACCTGTACCCAAGCATGCTCTGTTGACTGTGGTAGTGTAGTGAAGGTACCCATGGCATGTGGTGCATACAGGGGTGTTGTCTCCTATATGTGCCAGTTATTACACAGCTGGGTAGACATGTCAGTGTCAATCAAGCATAGGTTGCCTGTATGTATCCCAGCTGGATACCTGTCATTTGCACATCTGTACAGGGACTGACAGTCATCAGCTTGGCAAGTAGCTATGCAGTAGGATGAATGTTTCGACAGATAGACATTTGACAAGAATATGTATGCCATTACTACATGTAGTCCTCACTAACATGTGCTGTACAGATTGTAGTCTACAGTTACATTCCACATGTCGGATCATTATCCAATATGGGATATATACTGTGACACAGCTTACACACCAGGAGCACGACAGGGAGGCCTCAGAGTCCAGCTATGCCTGCAGGTGTTCTTGTTGTCAGTACTACATTTAGCACTCTACTCTTGCTTGGGAAAGCACTGTCAACAGTAGTACCATAATGATACACTACATGCCAGTGTGACAGCATGTATCCTGGGTTACTACACCGTATGTAATACATTCACATGGATAACAGTGCTGTACAGGGCTCATAGAGTTGTGTGTCCCAGATGTGGCACTCACACCCCTTGTTACTGTAATGACAGCACATAGACACATGTATTGTACATAGCATTACATACACTTATTACATATGTCATTACCCTGCTATGTTATCAGACTGGGTGGTGAGAACTGGTTACCAGGCCTAAGCCATGCTTAGCAGGTGTCAGCAATGCTGCAGTTTAACAGCTAAGCAGAGTTGTGCACTGGTAAGTGAAGCCTACATGGCGTAAGCACCCGTACATTTAACCATACCTTAGCACCACTTAGCGTCACACAAACCCATGAAAACCCACTTAAAGCTGCTCAAAACTGCCTTAACCACTCTGTATACGACAGCCCTTGTTCTGCCCAGCAAAAAAATAAACAGCCCTTGCAGGTCTTGAACCCAGGGCTCTGTAGACTATAGTCATAACAGTTAACCACTACACCATGACTACTGTGAAAACAGTTGTTGTTTTTCCAATATATCTGTCAATACGCATATTGATTACTATTGAACAATTGTTTTTACTTCCACAATTGTGTAGTACTTGTTATTGATATTACTGTTGCATCACATATGTTATTTCATAATGTACACAGATAAATACGGTGAGATACATCTGGGAAGGTATACACAACCATGATGCTTACACATGACAGGAATATGTATATATACATATACATATGTTGATATATGTCTACATGTACATACACATGTATATTCATACATATGTCTGTCTACCCATCTGTATAGTGCATCATATATATGGCCATGTGTAGCTCTCTTTGTATATGTATGTTGATATATATGTAAATATCCTTAACTATATGTGCATACATATCTATTCAGCTATACCTATTTGTGTCGATATATATGTAGTATATGTGCATATGTATCTATATCTGTATATGTGTAGACATATATTGCTGTGTATATGTATATATTTCAGTGTTTATATGTATACATATGCACATATATATATCTATATATGTATGTTGATATGTATATGTGTATATATCTATATAGATATATGGAAAAATATATATACATATATGTTTACCATATGTCCAGAACATAGGTTCATAGATTAGTACTATGAACTAATCTGTGAACCTATGAACCTATATGTCCAGAACATGGAGTGGAGTCCTACCTCAGCACCAATAGTCCCAACCTCTTAGTGCAAGGGATGTCATGTATGTACTGCAGGTATAAATGTTGACTGTTGCTACTGTAATAGGGGTTGTCTTAACAGACATGTTGTGTGTGGGAGATCATATCTGCTTTTGACATGTGCACCATTGGCTACTGACAGACATCCTAAGGACATCATAGTACAGTACCACTGCTAGCACAGTAATGATTCTGTGGACTACAGCAGAGATATGACAAATATATGTAGACAGTCTGGCACTCTGTGGCCAGTCCAGAGGTGTACACAGATCCCTTACATGTGAGGCATGTGGACCACGCCTCCCAATGTGGATGTTAATAGCCATGTACATGGGTATATCACGTAAATACTGAACTACATATGCCCACACAGTTTATGCATGCACACACGCCAGTCTCGCCTGACATATAATACCTGCTGGTGCAGGAGTCACATGGCCACATACTACCCAGTAGTTAGTGACATATATCTGTACAGAATTCCACTGCTTTGTCAGAAATACACCACAGTTATGGTGGCCTGGCAGCAGTATGTCATGCAAATAACTGGACATAACAGCACACTGGTAATTACACTAGGTTGCTAGGCATGTCACAAAGCACTGTGCAAACTACAGGCAGACTGCCACAACATTGGACTACATTTTGTATGGGGGAATACACATGTACCTGCAATTATAGAGGGCGCTACACACATGTCACAGCACAGAGTAACAGACACCTGTGAGAAAGTGCATACCCACAGCCAATGTAAACACAACAGCCACATATGGTACACAAGCTTAATATGACACTCTATGGACTGTCTGATAAACACCATCCTCATATGTGCCACTCACACACTAACCCCACATACACTGGGTCATGGCACTGTGTGGTCCGATGGCTGTCTGTGGTATGGGACATGTTTGTGCCTAGCCCTACAGACATGTGAGCCAATAGGGTGCCATACACTGGAGCAGCATGTAACATCAGATAGAACAGGGCCAAGAACAATGGCATCTTCCACAGTCTGTGCACAGCCCAAGGTACATATGCACAATACACATACTGTTGACAATCACCCTAAGTACACAGACCCCAGTACTGTACACACAACCTCAGAATGGCCAAGTTATGTCTTCAGAAACAACCCCTACTATACATTACATGTCTAGCAGTCTGATATCTGACTGGCTTGTTATCAGGTATGATGTCAATAAATAATGGTGTAAAGAACATATGCACCTCTTACTGCATGACATATGTACAAAGGCTGAGAGACTTGTGGCTGGAGCTATAAACACTGCCCCAATACTGGCATGTTGCTGTGATAACATCATACATTTACCGTCGTACCAGGGTTTGTTGTGACATATCTCCTATGAGGGATATGAAGTCAGTAACTCTCATGGCTGTCACCATGTACTGACTGCAATCCTCACACTATGTTTCTGAAGTTCTCAGATAGGTGTTCTGTGAGTAACACAAGAAACAAAACACTCCACACACTGCCCAGTCTGCAAGTGACCCTACAGATGGGAGTTTCCTCAAAAACATAGCACTGTCATGACAGGTATTAAAACATGTAGACCAGCCATATCCACACACACCCTGTTAAACCGACATTAATCCAAATGCAGAATAGCAACACTTACATTCTGTAGTCATGTCAGGCACATCCCCCTCCTGTCTGTTGGCCTGTTTCCACAGTGTATGTTGTTAGAGGTAAATCCCAAAACCATCTGTGATGCTGTTTGCCAAACACCAGATCTAGGTCCTGCTCACAGTGAATGAAAAGGCCCAACACCAACATGATGTTCCTAGATATTGGAGTGTGTTCCCATGAGATTGGCTATGGGAATGTTTCCACAGCTGTTCCACATGCAATCGGCTAGAGGAGGACTGCAATTCATGCAGAGGCCATCAGCTGATCATGAGCATCACTTACAAAACACAAGCTGCTGCCTAAACAAAGCAGGTGTAATTCTCCACATCCACCAGACAGGGAGTGAGGGAGACAGACAGAGACAAAGTAAGTCAGGGTGGGTGTGGGAGAGTAAAACCTAAGCATGTTTGTGTCACATACCTACCAGTACAGGGTTTCAAACTCATGACTATGTATTGCTATCACATGTGTATGCAGTTATTGCATTTGCCACATAGCATACATGTTGAGGAGCTGTCCAAACGTATATGTGATAGTGAATGACATCTGCAACAGTGATACAGTAGTAATATGGTAGGTGTAGTACACGTGCCTGTCCACGTAAACAGGTGTTAGCGTCAACACAGCCACACTCTATCAGGGACTCACACACATTGACACACTTAGCAGGGTCAGGAATACACTTCCTGACTACTTTGTTTGTCACAATACAGTAATGCACGGGTATCACATGCACCACAGAGGTTATCTGGAGGTTATATGGGCAAAGGGTATGTGAAGGTGTTTGACATCAGACAGCATGCTTCAGTATGCCAATGGAAGTTGTAGTGAGTGTAAATGTGGTTGATAGCATCATAATCATTTTAAATAGAGTTGCTTGCTACTGAGATTTGTCTGCATACATCAACTGGACATAAGCTGATTTAAGTATATTTCCTGCATTTTATTGTGGTTTTATAATTTTGGACTGATTCCTCAGATCTAGCTCTGTTGAAACTGTCTTGAGTGTGTGTCTGAAGCTCTGCACTAGTTGTTAAACTGCTTTGAAATTCCTTTAAGTGTTAATTAGCTTGGGGGGTTTCTGATAACATTAAAACCTGTGTTGGTTACATCTCTTGTAATCATTTTAAATAGAGTTGCTTGCTACTGAGATTTGTCTGCGTACATCAACTGGACATAAGCTGATTTAAGTATATTTCCTGCATTTTATTGTGGTTTTATAATTTTGGACTGATTCCTCAGATCTAGCTCTGTTGAAACTGTCTTGTGTGTGTGTCTGAAGCTCTGCACTAGTTGTTAAACTGCTTTGAAATTCCTTTAAGTGTTAATTAGCTTGGGGGTTTCTGATAACATTAAAACCTGTGTTGGTTACATCTCTTGTAATCATTTTAAATAGAGTTGCTTGCTACTGAGATTTGTCTGCATACATCAACTGGACATAATCTGATTTAAGTATATTTCCTGCATTTTATTGTGATTTTATAATTTTGGACTGATTCCTCAGATCTAGCTCTGTTGAAACTGTCTTGTGTGTGTGTTTAAAGCGCTGCACTAGTTGTTAAACTGCTTTGAAATTCCTTTAAGTGTTAATTAGCTTGGGGGTTTCTGATAACATTAAAACCTGTGTTGGTTACACCTCTTGTAATCATTTTAAATAGAGTTGCTTGCTACTGAGATTTGTCTGCATACATCAACTGGACATAAGCTGATTTAAGTATATTTCCTGCATTTTATTGTGGTTTTATAATTTTGGACTGATTCCTCAGATCTAGCTCTGTTGAAACTGTCTTGTGTATGTGTCTGAAGCTCTGCACTAGTTGTTAAACTGCTTTGAAATTCCTTTAAGTGTTAATTAGCTTGGGGGTTTCTGATAACATTAAAACCTGTGTTGGTTACATCTCTTGTAATAATTTTAAATAGAGTTGCTTGCTACTGAGATTTGTCTGCATACATCAACTGGATATAAGCTGATTTAAGTATATTTCCTGCATTTTATTGTGGTTTTATAATTTGGACTGATTCCTCAGATCTAGCTCTGTTGAAACTGTCTTGTGTGTGTGTCTGAAGCTCTGCACTAGTTGTTAAACTGCTTTGAAATTCCTTTAAGTGTTAATTAGCTTGGGGGGTTTCTGATAACATTAAAACCTGTGTTGGTTACATCTCTTGTAATCATTTTAAATAGAGTTGCTTGCTACTGAGATTTGTCTGCATACATCAACTGGTTGGACATAAGCTGATTTAAGTATATTTCCTGAATTTTATTGTGGTTTTATAATTTTGGACTGATTCCTCAGATCTAGCTCTGTTGAAACTGTCTTCTCCACCCCCCCCCTTCCCTGTTCTTGGTTGTAGTTTAAATTTGGTGGCTTTTGCAGTGCCCGCCCCACTATAGATTTGATCTACACTCCCATGATAGTCCCATCTCTTTACCGCATTCTATCTAATAAACCCTTTCTGCACTTGCTTTTAGTCCTTTTTAATTTAATTACATTTTTTTCATACTGTGTGTGGACTAATATTGCTACATACTCAAGTGTGCCAGCTTGCACTGCATGTGAATTGTTTTTATAGCATTTACTGTCTGTTTTTTTCCTTGTCTCTGTAAAAAAAAAAAAAAAATCTCTTGTTTTCCTGCCTTACTGAACTAGAGTAGTCCAGTTTCAGAGTTGCTGATCCCTGGGCTTTGTTTTTAGTTCCTGTTACTGATCCATTGCCTTATTAGGAAGGAGGGAAGTTTCTTTGCTTACCAGTGGGAGTGGGAAGCACTGAGCAGCCTTTTTGTCCGAATTGGTGAAGTTTCAGCCAGAAACTAGTAGTCCATTGGTCGTTTTGGGCCAATTCCTAGCTCCTTTCAGCCCCCTGCTATAAAACATGCTAAATGCGTGTTTTCCAGCTTGTACCAACTCAGCACAGATCCTCGTGGTGGCCTGCAGAGTGATCCAAGCAGCAGAGAGCTAAAAGAGTGATTTTCTACCAGATATAAGTATTTTTTGTGGCTTTCCCACCGTTATTAAGCTAGCAACTGCATTTCGCCTGTTTTACTGCTACTTTAAGTGATTTCTGCATTTTACACTGTTTATTGCACTTTAAGTTACTAATTGTTGCAAATTGTTTCTGTAGGCTACACACTAAAGTGCGCTAGCTGATTTACAGCATTTATAGCATTTACTGTCTGTTTTTTTCCTTGTCTCTGTAAAAAAACAAAAAAATCTCTTGTTTTCCCGCCTTACTGAACTAGAGTAGTCCAGTTTCAGAGTTGCTGATCCCTGGGCTTTGTTTTTAGTTCCTGTTACTGATCCATTGCCTTATTAGGAAGGAGGGAAGTTTCTTTGCTTACCAGTGGGAGTGGGAAGCACTGAGCAGCCTTTTTGTCCGAGTTGGTGAAGTTTCAGCCAGAAACTAGTAGTCCATTGGTCGTTTTGGTCCAATTCCTAGCTCCTTTCAGCCCCCCTGCTATAAAACATGCTAAACGCGCATTTTCCAGCTTGTACCAACGCAGCACAGATCCTCATGGTGGCCTGCAGAGTGATCCAAGCAGCAGAGAGCTAAAAGAGTGACTTTCTACCAGATATAAGTATTTTTTGTGGCTTTCCCACTGTTATTAAGCTAGCGACTGCATTTCGCCTGTTTTACTGCTACTTTAAGTGATTTCTGCATTTTACACTGTTTATTGCACTTTAAGTTACTAATTGTTGCAAATTGTTTCTGTAGGCTACACACTAAAATGCGCTAGCCGATTTACAGCATTTATAGCATTTACTGTCTGTTTTTTTCCTTGTCTCTGTAAAAAAACAAAAAAATCTCTTGTTTTCCCACCTTACTGAACTAGAGTAGTCCAGTTTCAGAGTTGCTGATCCCTGGGCTTTGTTTTTAGTTCCTGTTACTGATCCATTGCCTTATTAGGAAGAAGGGAAGTTTCTTTGCTTACCAGTGGGAGTGGGAAGCACTGAGCAGCCTTTTTGTCCGATTTGGTGAAGTTTCAGCTTCAGCTTCAGCTTCAGTTTTGGGCCAATTCCTAGCTCCTTTCAGCCCCCTGCTATAAAACACGCTAAACACGCATTTTCCAGCTTGTACCAACTCAGCACAGATCCTCGTGGTGGCCTGCAGAGTGATCCAAGCAGCAGAGAGCTAAAAGAGTGACTTTCTACCAGATATAAGTATTTTTGTGGCTTTCCCACTGTTATTAAGCTAGCGACTGCATTTCGCCTGTTTTACTGCTACTTTAAGTGATTTCTGCATTTTACACTGTTTATTGCACTTTAAGTTACTAATTGTTGCAAATTGTTTCTGTAGGCTACACACTAAAATGCGCTAGCCGATTTACAGCATTTATAGCATTTACTGTCTGTTTTTTTCCTTGTCTCTGTAAAAAAAAAATCTCTTGTTTTCCCACCTTACTGAACTAGAGTAGTCCAGTTTCAGAGTTGCTGATCCCTGGGCTTTGTTTTTAGTTCCTGTGTCTGATCCATTGCCTTATTAGGAAGGAGGGAAGTTTCTTTGCTTACCAGTGGGAGTGGAAAGCACTGAGCGTCCTTTTTGTCCGATTTGGTGAAGTTTCAGCCAGAAACTAGTAGTCCATTGGTCGTTTTGGGCCAATTCCTAGCTCCCTTCAGCCCCTGCTAAAACACGCTTAAACGCGCTAGGATTTAGCTGAGTTGCCACTGTTGCACACAAGAGCAGCGGCGGTTAAACAAGGTTTAACTATTCGGGCCATCTAAATTCCACTCTTCAAATTTTCCCTTAGAACTACCTTCCTCGAGCTGTACTGCTGATCTAACCAGCATATCCTATAACTGAAAAGTTCATCTCTACTTGATTCCCAAGTAGACTATTCTCTATCTGTAAAGCCTAGCACTTACTCCTACAGTACTTGCACCTTGATAAAGCACTCTTATTATAGATAGTACCCCACCAGCCTAAAACCCACTTCCCCCGGAGTCCTTTGAAAGTCTCTTTATCTACTACTTCTAGTATGTCGAGGGATCAGTTGCTAGTGTCCTCTCCAGCTCAACTGGTGAACCTGGGAATATTGAGGCAATGTTACAATTGCCTCATGTACACAGATAATCCTCTCCTTCTCCCACAAAACACAAATACATGTGAGAGATGCAACTATACGGCCAAACTGGAGGCTGAGCTCTCTCAACATAGGACTGGCAAGACCAGACAGGAGGAGAAGGTAACCACACACAATACATACCCAGTCACACATGGTACCATCACAACTTCAAATCATACACATACTCACACAAAGACATACTCGGAGGCTCTGATCAAAAATTTACCAAAACAGCAGAGGCCACCAAAGCAGACACCCAAACAACTACCACCTCACGACCCAACACATGCAACACATAGACCACACAGTCAGAGTGTCAAACAGTCACAGCCCTTAAGGCCAAACAAAATGCCATACACACTTGTCATTGGTCATTCCATAGTCAGACACACTGATGTCCCGCTCACCAGACTGAGTAAGGAGAAGGTCACAGTAATCTGCCTGTCGGGCGCTAAAATCCGTCACATAACGCAAGCACTCAGGTCTCTCAACAGCAGGTACAAGTACGACTCAGTCATTGTCCACGCTGGTGTCAATGACCTGAGACGCACTCCTGGACTACATGAAAAGGGACATCGAGGAGCTCTCTGATTATGTAGCCCAGGCAGGTATGACCCTGACCTTGAGCAGTATCCTACCTTCACCTAGAATGATGCCACAATACAGTGATAAGATGATCAGCTTTAATAATTGGCTTAAATTCTGGTGTCATTCAAAGGGGATCCAATGTCTGTCTGCCTGGGATGACATGCTGGACAAGCCACGCTGCTTCATAAGGGACGGCTTGCACCTGTCACCCTGGCTTCCGGATATTGGCAAAGGCTCTTGCCACCCCATAGTGCCTTTTAGGCAAGGCTCAAATTCTAAACCTACCACCCTAGAACACCAAAAGGAAAAAACTAAGGGTAATGCTGCTCAATACCAGAAGTCTCAATCTCAAGATGCACGCACTCGAGGCCCTTCTCAATATGGAGAACATTGATGTCTGTGCTGTGACAGAAACCTGGTTCAAGGCTCCTGAGAGCACCCCAGCACTAACAGGTTTCACCTCATATCATGCTCCGCCCCAAAATCCGGACAACACCAAGAAGGAGGGGGTGTCCATATTCATAAGGACACCCACACCTCAAGGTTGGTGGCAACGATGCATCGGAGACCATCCAGGTGCAATTAACCATAGGCAAGACTGCTCTGCAATTTGTAGCATGTTACAGGTCACCCTCTCAAACTCAGGAACCTCACATGGCCTACCTGAAAACATTGGAGGGATAAATGTATCTCCAAACACCATCATACTAGGTGACTTCAACTACCCTAATATAGACTGGGAACACTACTCAAGCCCGAACACTCTAACCCAAAGATGCCTGGAGTTCATAAACTCAAATGCCATGGAACAACTAGTCACCATCCCACAAGAGGAGAAAACATACTTGATCTCATCATCACGAACATGGGATCAAATGTTCAACACCGAAGTATACCCTCACTGGTGAGATCAGATCATAAACTAATCTCGCTGGAGGTCCTTATCCCGCCCCCACCTGAAACAAAAAAGACCACAGTGAAAAACTTCTCAAAAGCTGATTTCACACTTCTAAAAACTAGTGTGGTCTCCTTTAAGGCCCCTGAGCCAGTGGTAAACATTACTCAAACCGCTGAATCACTTACAAATGCCTTCTACCAGCACCTACAGGACTGCATGGATCAGGCAATCCCAAACAAAACTAAGACTCTCTGTACCAAAGGCAAGCATCCAGTCTGGTGGACCCCAGCCATAAACAAGCTCTACAACAAAAGGAGGAAGCTACTACAAGATAGAGCAAAATCCTTGAAAGGTAAGACACCTTTGATCATTATAAGTAAAAAACTAAGAGCTCTCATAAAATCATCCAAGGCAAATTTTGAGAGAAAAATCACCAAGGACTCTAAAGACAATCATAAGGCCTTCTTTAGCTATGTTAGAAACCTAGGAGGAAACTCCCAGATATGCTCAGAATTAGTTCAAAATGATTTGAAAATTACTGAACCTACACACATTGCCAACATACTGGCTGGCAGGTTCAGTGCAAACTCCCAAAAGGAGAGATATCTATTCCAGAGGATTGTAGCCCCCAAACATCTCCAACGCCCAGGTGAGAACTGCCCTCACTAAGGCAAAAACACAGCATCCATGGGACCGGATGGTGTCCCGGCTGTGTGCTTCACTTAACTCAACGAGGAATTAAACCCACAGTTAGGACAGCTGTTTAATCTTAGCCTCACCTCAGGATATGTACCCAAGGAGTGGCGCACGGCGACTGTGGTCCCACTTCATAAGGGCGGTGCCTCCACAGACCCTGGAAATTACCGCCCATTAGCTTGACAAGCCTTATCTGCAAAGCCATGGAGAGGATCATAATGGAACTCATAAATAAAGACATAGGGAACTTGCAGACTTTGGATCCAACCCAGTTTGGCTTTGTCAAAGGCAGATCCTGCCTCTTAAACTTGGTTGACTTTTTCGAGACAGTCACCAAGGCCATTGATGAGGGAAAGGCAGTCCATACAGCCTACCTCGACCTGGCAAAGGCCTTCACACAATACCCCACTCAGGTATCATCGAAAAACTCATCAGCTTGAATGTAAACCCATACATCACAAGATGGGTTGCAAACTGGCTAAGTGACAGAACCCACAGGGTCAGAGTTGCTGGAGCCATGTCAGACTCAAAGCCTGTCACAAGTGGTGTCCCACAGGGCTCAGTCCTGGGTCCACTCTTGTTCGGCATCTACTTTTCTGAAGTACAAGCAAACACAGGAGGGTTATGATTGACAAAGTTTGCAGATGACTGCAAACTGGGCCATAGTCGAAAACACATCTGACACAGATATCCTCCAGAAGGGCCTCACAGAAATGGATAACTGGTGCCAGAGCCTGGCCTGAAGTTAAATGCCAAAAATGCATAGTCATACCCTTCGGAAAAACAAGGTTACCCCTAGCTACCATATAGGTGGCAATCCACTGAGCACAGAAAAGTCATCAGGATCTGGGGACCCAGGTTGACAGTAGCCTTCGCTTGACACTCATGTTGCTAAAGTAGTTAGGAAAACCTTCTATATCGCCCACCTGATCATGAAGAGATTCACATCTAGATCAAGGAGGTCATCGTCCCCTGTACTCATCACTCATTAGACCTATGATTGAGTACAATGCCGCTCGAATGTATCTGACCAGACACCTGCTGCAGCTTGAAAGGCCCCAAAAGTTCCTCACCAAAAGGATAAAGGGTCTCAAAAATATGTCTTATGCTGCCCGACTGAAAGAACTCCAGCTCTATTCAGTCTCATACCGCTTGCTCAGAGGTGACCTGTGCCTGACATATAAGGCCATGTCAAACCCAGATTTGACGAATATGCTTCACCTCTAAAAATCTAGATCCCTCAGAACCACAAGGGCGGGAGACTTAAACCTTGACACGGTTATAAATGGAACGTGCTGGAGGGACAGATTCATCACCCAGAGACTCCCTGTGCTGTGGAACAAAATCCTGGTACATGTGAGGCAGAGCACCTCGCTGGCCTTGTTCAAGAGGAATTTTGACCAATGGATGGGAGATCGCAGATATACCCCAGGGATTACTTCAGTGTCACTGCTTGACAGAGGCACAGCAAAATGATAGGCATAGTTTTTATTCAAACTAAAGGGGTGGCGAAAGCCACATAACTATGGGCTAGGCTTATAAATGCCCTTGGGCAGATAGCCTAGTATGAACCTATGAACCTATGAACCTATAAACAACACACACAGACACAGGGTGCCAGTACTGTATGCATGTGTGCATTGCTTCATGGGTGTGTAGTGGATGACTGTGCCAGAAGGCTATACAAGGCTAGGTGAAGGGTATACCTTGGCATCAGGCCAAATGACAATGGTCTGCAGTGTGGCTTAGGGATGTAGTGTCTGAATTGGCCCACGCAGGTGGGTATTCTATTCACCATCCAGTCACCTGGGTTACTATTGTGTGTGGCCAGTGCTGCGCAATGCTTGCTATGTATGTGTTCTTTAGTCCATGACATGGATGGTGTCTGGGATGTGCATCCCACATGCTTGTACAGTGACATGTGGAACTGTACCTGGGGAATCTGGCCCACGTTGTGTACACATATTGTTATCATCAGATGTGCCAGTCCTGGCCTCATGTGGCAGGAACTGGTAATGGACAGCAAGATGACCCTGCACCTACATTGATAGCATGATACAGGTATTCCCTAGTGTCAGTGGCATCTGCCCATAGAGGGCATGTATTTAAGGCATGGTATGTCATTTGTGGGTCACATTTAATGGCACCACAGTTGTTGCAGGCATCCAGTGGGGAACATAGTGAAGGCACACTGTCTGCAAGTATGTGCCTATTGTACTGATGGACAGGGTGCCATGCCCTCTATAATCCATTGCAATCACACCATGGTTACTATCTGTGGGCAATATGCAGGGTACTACCAACATAGCTGTTGTTGCCTAGGCAAGTGTGTTTGTGTATGAGACATGGGTTAAGAGTGTTCTCTGGGTAATATAAGGGTTGCTTACTTTGTTCCCAGGCCTTGATGTCACATGTAGGAGTATGGATTGACACCCCAGCCTCTCGGCTATTTGACATCTGTTATCCTTGTAAGGTGGACATTGTGACATATAATAGGGCCACAATATAAGAGATTTGTAAAACCCACTCCACAATGAGTCCAATTATTACACACTCACCGCCACCTCCACACAGGATACAAATGACAAACACAGACACACACTTGCCATGTCTGGAATTAGAACTTCTACCTAACTAGTTTATCACACTACAGCATTACACAGTTATAGGACACGCCACAGAGATTATTGTACTACTCCTTCCCCAAAGGTGTATTTCACTGGAAATGACATCAGCAGGCTTGCCAAAGAAGGTCAATGGAGGGTGTAGTGACTGTGAATGGCCTCAAAAGCATTTCACCCTACACAGACAAAGAAACACACACACAAGCATCCACACTTGCCCTGTCTGTGATTAGAACTCCTACCTAACTAGTTTTCTCACACTATAGCATTACGCAGGTATAGGATGTGCCATGGATATTCTTAGACTATTCTTTCCCCAAAGGTGTATTTCACTGGGAATGACATCAGCAGGCTTGAAATACACACACAAACATCCACACTTGCCATGTCTGGGATTAGAACTCCTACCTAACTAGTTTATCACACTACAGCATTATGCAGTTATAGGACGCGCCACAGAGATTATTGGACTACTCGTTCCCCAAAGGTGTATTTCACTGGGAATTACATCAGCAGGCTTGTCAAAGAAGGTCAGTGGAGGTTGTAGTGACTGTGAATGGCTTCAAAAGCATTGCACCCTACACAGACAAAGAAACACACACACAAACATCCACACATGCCATGTCTGGGAATAGAAGCCCTACCAAACTATTATATTACACTACAACATTACACTGACACCAACCACCAGAGCTTTGACACAAGTAGATCCAAGTATAAATACGAACACATCCAAACTAAGATAAGAATCAGGAACGCAACAGGATAAAATTGATGTAAACATCCAAGTATTTATTAGACCAAAAGAAAAGTAAGCACTTTTACGACAATAAAAAACTTCTTCAGACGTATGAAGAAGAGTTTTTTATTACACTGACACACCATGGAGATTTTGGGAGTACTCCTTTCCCAAACGTGTATTTCACTGGGAATGACACCAGTAGGCTTGCCAAAGTAGGTCAATGGAGGTTGTAGTGACTGGGAATGGCCTCAAAAGCATTGCACCCTCCACAGACAAACAAACACACACACACACAAACATCCACACTTGCCATGTCTGGTATTAGAACTCCTACCTAACTAGTTTATCACACTACAGCATTAAGCAGTTATAGGATGCACCACAGAGATTACTAGGCTATTCCTTTCCCAAAGGTGAATTTCAAAGTGAATGAAATCAGAAGGCTTGCCAAAGTATGGCATTTGAATTGTAGTGAGTTTGACTAGCCTAAAATGCATTGCTCCCTACACAGAGACACATGCACACAAATACAGTTGCCATGTCTGGGATTAGAACTCCTACCTAACTAGTTATTCACACTACAGCATTACACAGTTATAGGATGCGTCATGGAGATTATTGGGCTACTCCTTTCCCAAAGATGGATTTCAACATGAATGACATCAGTAGGCTTGCCAAAGTAGGGCATTTGAATTGTAGTGAGTGTGACTAGCCTACAAAGCATTGCTCCCTACACAGACAGAGACACACACACTAAAAGTTGTCATGTCTAGGATTAGAACTCCTGCCTAACTAGTTTATCACAGCACAGCATTACACAGTTATAGGATGTGCCACAGAGATTATTGGGCTACTTCTTTCACAAAGGTGTATTTCAAAGTGAATGACATCAGCAGGCTTGCCAAAGTAGGGCATTTTAATTGTAGTGAGTGTGACTAGCCTAAAAAGCATTGCTCCTTCCACAGACACACACACACACACACACACACACACACACACACACACACACACACACACACACACACACAGTTGCCATGTCTGGGATTAGAACTCCTACCTAACTAGTTTATCACACTACAGCATTACCAGTTATAGGACAAGCCACAGAGATTACTGGGCTACTCCTTTCCCAAAGGTGTATTTCAAAGTGAATGACATCAGCAGGCTTGCCATATTAGGGCTATGGGGAGGGCAGTGTGTGTGCATGGGCCATAACCCATTCCTCTAGAGGTAGACACACCACACTCAGGCACACACAAGTTTATATTCTGCAGGTGCGTGTATACAACTGCTTGATGACTACTGCCTTGTAAGTCATGTTGCACAGCTAACACTAGCAGCACAGAGTCTTTAATGTTGTGTGATACCAGTGGCTAATTTCTACAGTGAGTGACATTTACACATCATGTGGTTGTAGCCATTTGGCTATGTGCTGGGTGGGATAGGCCTCATGATGGAAGGCTCTTTGTCACTGTCACTCTCTTTCACACATCTATGCATGTGTACTTTTGGCATATTATAGTGTGCTGTCCTTGGATATATGTGTGTATTCCTATCCAATGTGTGTGCAAAGCATGACTGGTGCATACTGAGGAGTGCATGCACTAACATCTGCAACTGTCATATATGTATGTTCCACTGTTGTTGGCAGACATGGGCTTCATTTGTTTAAGTGTGTGAGCATGCCCAGTATGACCTTTCAGTATGTTGTTGTCTGACATTGCCATCATTTCTCTAAGTGTGTGAGCATGCTCAGTATGCCCTTCTGTATTGAATGTGTGTATCCATTCCAGGTAGTTTGTACTCTAGTGCAAACCTTTGTGTTCTACACCTACAGCTAGCAAACTGTTTCTGCAAGATATCTGTAGATCATTTGGCAATATGGGATCAAACTGTGCAAGGGATAGTGTGTACTGTAGGTGATTGTGTCTGTGCTGCTTCTGCTTCATGGTACTGGTGTTAGCAGAGATATTCAGACATGTGTACTGTGATGTTTTATGTCCTCAAGTACTGTCAGGTAGACCTTTTTGCTCACAGTGATGTCCTGGGGAACACAGGATGAATGCAGCTGTGTCCAGTATTGTGGTCAAATGTCTACTTATTCATGGAAAGTTATGCCATTCTGGAGTGGGAGCTGCAGACACATGCTGCTGGGTCTGTGCATCCAGTTCAGCACCTTGGTACAGTGATGGCAGAGGATCCCATACTTGTACATCCATCAACATGACAGTACGGCCTTATCTTGCTGTGGCAATACCTCACAGCTGTACCGATTCACACAAGTTACCCAGAGGCAGGGGTCATAAGTCAGGACATTACCTCTATTGTGGTATACGGGCAAGTCTGTACCCACCCATTTTTGCATTTGCAGCAAGGGATAGTATGTGCACATGGCTGTGTGTCAGACTTTGCACATTACATGCTGCCCATGCTCCCACCCCCTCTATTATTATATCTTCTTCCATACATTATGCATACATTCGCTGATACTTTCCCTATAGTTATCACCTCATCACAGCTGTGTTTTGGTATTGGTCCTCAGTTTATGCAGTGGGACATGGTAGACATTTTACTGTGGTTTGTCCACATGGCTTTGCATATGGCTTATGTGGAGTGTGTTATGCTGTTATTTTGGTGTCCATGACATAACATGCATTGGCAGTATGGGTGAGACGCAGGCCTTTGGGAGAGGCCTGTAGGCCATTTGGTGGTGATGCAGGCCAGCTGTAGAAGCCTGTTGCATTTTGTCAGTCCTACAGTCCCAGACTGCCATACAGTGTATTCCCCTGGGGTCATAGGGTAGGTGTGCTAGGTGTTCATGCCAATACTTCCTATCAGTATTGATCAGGTGTTGTGGATACTGGCAGGGTGCTGCTTACAGCTAGGGATACACCTGCATGGTACACCTGCACTGCATGCTGCATTCTTTCGCTATTGCCGTACACAGGTAGTGGTCATATTGTACCCATTCCCAACAGCAGGGATAAGACCGGAGAGGTACCTGTGGGTAGTGTTTGGGTGAGCTGGGTGCATGTGTGCTATGGACATTACCTGCATCTGACTCACAGATATGCAAGGGACATTTCAGTTATGCTGGCTTGTGCAGGGACATTATCCGTTTCCCAATATATCAGTCCTAAACCTTTGTAATCTGCAAGTGTTCGGCCAGAGGACATCAGTTTTCCCTACTACAAGCCCAGATGATGTGATGCATACCTGTATGTACAATTCCAAGGGTGTGTCCATTTCATGGTTACACATTATATACTGTATGTCTGGGGTACTTTTCCCTGTGTACTGCTTGTATATCTAGCCCAAGAGTCATGCCATGTCCATTTTTCAGATGGTGACACATATTACAGCCATACATTTACAATGGCTTACTGCTAGCATGTGTTATACTAGGAGCATTGTCTTTGGCACTGCAGTTGTGTGGACTTGGCCCTGTCATCAGCAGTAGTGGGCAATGGCCACCAGGTCAAACCATAACATGTATACATGCTAACCACTCTCACACAATATGGAACACACACCAACCTAACACACGCATACCTGCATAGTGTACAAATGCTACTATCCATCCTGCTACCTTGGCCACCTCCGGTCATCTGTGCTCCACTGGTATTATACCTACACATACATGTTACTACATGACTACATCAGATTTGGGGAGCACACCTGAAAGTACTACTTTTCTACATAGGATTGGGGGGGGCACACCTGACTGTTACAACATGTCTACATCAGATTGGGGGGGCACACCAGACTGTTACTACATTTCCAAATAGGATTGGGTGGCACACCTGACTGTTTCTCCATTTCTACATAGGACTGGGGGGCACACCTGTCTGTTTCTACATTTCTACATAGGATTGAGGGGGGGTCACACCTGACTGTTACTACATTTCTACTTAGGATTGGGGAGGCACACCTGACTGTTACTACATTTCTACTTAGGATTGGGGGGCACACCTGACTGTTTTTACATTTCTACATAGGATTGGGGGGGCACACCTGACACTTGTAAACATTTGCTATGACTGTACTGGTATGTCAGGTACTCCATTTCATTTTGTATTGTAACCTATCATGCTGACTAGAGGCATATCAGTGTACTACAGGTCTTAAGTTTGACTGACCTACATATTGGTTTCTGACATCTTACTCTTCAGAACTCACATCCCACTGCCTGACCTGATGGAGTCTGTCTATGTAGGCCTGGGTGGGAGGTTACCCATAGCCAAAATTCAGAGGCCTTAGCATGGCCTTTGTTTGTATTTGCCTACACCCGTCCTTCTGGCTGGGACTGTTGTTGGGTATGTGAACCTCCTTGACTGGCATGTGTGTGTCATATGGACACACATGTGGCCCAGCACATTTCCTGCAGTAGGTTTTGTCAACATGTGTACTACTGGCTACTGTGGTGACACCAGTATCTGTTACAAATCACATGCTGCCACTATAGATGTTTACTATCTGCTGGCATCCCATTCAGCCACTCGATTCCCTTGCATGCTTACATCCATACCATAGATACAAGTAACAACACATAAAACTCCATTCGGCAATTGGTAAGAAGAGTGACTTACCTTGTGGGTGTGCCAGTATTGAGGATGGTGATGGAGGGCTGCCTATGTCAGGTGCACATAGTACACTCCCTATACATGGTTGAGCACAGGTAGTGTCATGTTTGGCATCCCTTTTACTGTATGTGTGAGTCAGAGAGAGGTGTCATTCCCCTGTGCCCCTCCTGTGTCAGTGTATGTGCTATGGGTTGCCTCTTTGCCACTGCCAGGACATACTTGGCATGCCTCCTTCTGCCTACTGGGGCAGGCTCAGATTGTTCCTTCTCCAAGTTACTCTGTGCCTGTGCAGGCCTTGGCAATGGTGGGGGACTGTGTGGGCCTGCCCCATGCTGTTCCTGCTGCAGCTGTTTCTGCAGGATCATATTCTGTATCATGGAGCATACGATGACAATTTGTATACATGTAGCTGGGGAGTACTGCAAGGCTCCACCGGAGGTGTCCAGGCACCAAAACCGTGACTTGAGCATAACAGACACATGCTCTATTATAATTCTGGTCTGTGCATGTGTCTCATTATGGAGTTCATGTTTGGGTGTGTGTGCATTTCTGATGGGTGTCATCAGCCATGGCTCCAGTGCATAACCAGCATCCCCCACTAGCTGACCGTAAGGGATGTCTCCACTGGCAAATCTCTGGTACAGCTGCTTCAGATGCCAGATGTGGGAATTGTGATAGCTTCCAGGGCAGCCAGCACACATATTCATTATTATGCCCTGGGCATCGCACATGACCTGGCAGTTGATGGAAGGGAAGCCCTTGCAGTTGATGTAGACCATACCCTGCTCATCGGGTGGTGCTTTGATGCATATGTGCATGCAGTCTATAGCACCCACTGCCACAGGGTATTCTGCTATTTGGTGGAAGAGACACATATTGCTGGCCAATGCCTCACGGGTGTTGGGGAAATATACGTGCTCACTGGCATGTGCTGACATGACATCCAGGAACTGGTGGAGTACCCTGGATACCGATGCCTGTGAGATCCCCATGATATCCTCAGTTGGCCTATGGAAGGTACTTGCAGCTAATATTCTTAGGCATACACATACCTTGGTATCCACTGGAATGGGTTCCCCTCTGTTAGTTTTGTGTGCCAGGTGTGGCCAGCACAGATCAACAATTTAGTGTAGGAGGTCCCTGTCTGCTCTATAGCACTCCAGTATCTCCAGCTCATGTAGCCCCTGGTAGGTTACCCTGGGTCTGTACACTCTTCTCTGCCTCCTCACAGTGGGTTGGTCAACAGCATTCTCATACTCACCACCCTCAGCCTCTTCCACATGTCGATGTATGATAGCTATTATGGCCTATCATTTTCTTGTTTTTGTTTGTTAAAACTCCCCTGCTTGTATACACTGGTGGTGTAGAGTATGTGGGAAAAAACAGAGGGAAAAGTGTTTGCATAGTTTATAGTAGTGTTCTGGGCTGGGCTGATCTGCTGTCTGTGTAATTGGCTTATTCTGATACATTTCACCTACCAGCTATGCTAGTTATCCCTGATTACCTTCCTACTGCTGTTTACCCATCCTATTGCCTTACTGTTTAAGCCAGGGGATGCGCCATGCAAACACAGTGCTCAAATGTGCACAGAGCTGCTATTTCCTGGTTTACTTTTTTTTCCCCTTTAAAACCCGGTGCATGGCGCACACACCTGCTTAGGCAATGTAAAGAGTGCTAGGCAGCCTCAGACAAACCCCCTTGCTTATCTCGGCTAAGCCAAGGACAAATCCAAGCCACAGGGCTCCAATCTGCTTACAGTATGCCTGACACACACCCCCTATGATATCAGCTAACTCCTAGGCTTGCACCAAGCTATTCCTGCTCTTACACTGTTGGGTGCTGACTAGCATTGAGGGGAAATCTGGTATTCAGTATCATTCCCCTCATTTACATAAAATTGCCTTCTGATGCATAGTTACAGGTCCCACACTGAGCCTCCCCACTTCGCACTCACTATTCACTGGCCATGTCATCTTCTGCCTGCCATTGAGTATAACGGCAAACTAGTGATTTTGGTTAGAATGCTTATTTTAGTTTTTTTTTTTTTTGCCCGATCCCGTTTGCTCACCACTGCCCTACACTTAAACAGCTGAAATCAGCTAAAAAAAAAAAAATTTTTTTTTGCAACTGTTTTCCATGCCAATGGCCATATATTTGGCCATTGGCATGCTTTCTACATAATATTCACCCTTTATTTGGAGCTGTCATGGCTCTGTTTTGTAGTTTGCAGAAATGTACTCAGTTACTAACCAAGTACATTTCTGCAGATTATACTAGTCCTGCACAGCTGGCTGCCAGCTTCCTGGATCACAAATTCACCTCATTTGCATGGATTTCACCTGCAAATGGGGTAATTTGCATACAGGAGCTGAGTCCATGTAGGACTAGTGCAGAAGCACTCGTGCACATCCCTGCAGCTTATTCCTGGATCACACGGCAGACATATTGCCTGCTGGAGCTCCTGCACTAGTCCTGCACACTGTACAGGGCTTGCTGAATCCAGGCGATAGACATACAATGAAATGGCAAACCATGACAAGAGCCACCAGAGAAGAAGGGCAGGCCATTCCAGATTTAGAGGAACATTATACAGCAACACTGTGAAGGCTAGTATTTTACTTGCATGACAAGACATGGCTCCAATTGGAAAGAAATGATGCTTGCAATGGGAAGGCAACAATAGATAGTGCAGAAAATATGCATATGGAGGCAGATGGGAGAAGAACAAATCAAAGACTATGTATTGTCTTAACTGGGAAGGCAGTAGAAAGCAGGTCTGGGGGAAAGGAAACTTAGCAGAACTTTGAGTTAAGACAATTAGGTCTTGCCAAGCCATGATTCCAGATGGATGCAACTATTCTGAAAAAATTGGTATAGAAGAGAAGAAAATGTTTTTTTCTGGATGCATTTAAGAAAAGGCATCAGAATGGAATGGGAAGAAGTAAGTGAAACCTGTATTGTAAGAAGGAAGGACTGGCAAAAATATACTAGATTAGTAGGAATACTGGAAAAACATGACAAAGAAGAACAAAGAGGAGAAAAGGGAAAACATTAATAATTCAAATAACAGAGCCTATGAAAGAGGAGTTGAAAAGGGAAAGGTTAGTAAGTAGAGAATACAAATACATGCTATAGACAGTTAGGAGGTAAACAGTAAAAAGAAGCAGATACAATGCTGGGAGAGGACACTGGAAAAATTGTGAGCGAGAAAAGAAAGGGTTTGAGATTTGTGAGACCCAGTGGCAGATAACAAAAGCAAGAAAGTTTCAAGAAACTTTTGAATATTTAAGTGGAAGTGTTTGCACAAATACTTTTATGCTCTAAACAGGCATTATAAACTGTTTCCTGGAGTAGATAATATATTATGGAGATGTGGCCAGGAAAGTGAAGATACATATTTTAGGGATGTAGTACTCTAGAGAGGTTTTGCAATTAAATTAACAGAAAATTTACTTTACACCACATGGTAAATCAATGAAAGAGACTATTGTTTAAACTTGATGAGAAACACACAGAGTAGCATACATAACAAAACATTGACATCATTACTGTGGCTTGTCACTAAAAGAAGGCTCACTAGAAAATAAAGAACTCAGCAGGAACCTACTCTAATTGAAATGAACACTGGGATAAGGCAACACAAGCTTCCAGGACAGAACAATAGGGGAATCTTACACAGAAAGAAATGGAAAATATGAAAGGAGGTGAGAAATGGAGGAAAGAAAGAGATAAGATGGATTAGAACATAAAGGGGGCCAATAGCTTAGATGAATAAACAGCAAGAAGTTAGTAAAGTAAGGATAACAAGAACATATGAGAAATATTTCAGAAGTTTTATGAAAATACTGTATAAAGCAGAGAAATGTAGAATTCAAGAAAAAGTACAAATGGGAAAGCTGTGGTGGCTGTACTACCTAAAGATTGTAAAGACCATTCAGATCCAGCTTCATATAGGCTCATTTCAATTCTAAACCCTGATTTTAAAGTGTTTATGTCTAGAATGGCTAAAAGAATGGTAAAGGTCATGCCAAAATTCATAGATATGGATCAATGTGGTTTTGAGGAGGGAAGGCAAACATTTGCAACATTAATAAAACACTGATGATCCAGAGAGAAGCAGAATGCAGGAAAATACCACTGCTGACGGTGGGTCCTGATGCAGAGAAACCATTTGACAGAGTAAGCTGGGATTTTATAAGTAGGGCAATGGAAGTATTTGCATTCCCTGATAAAATAATAAGATTGATTAGGAGGATATATGTGGGCTCAGAGGCAAAAATTAAAGTTGGGGGATTTATGGGGACATAAAATGAAGTACTTAGATGTATTGATTAAAAATGACTCTGTTATGGCAGCTAAGAATATGTTGTAAGAGTCTAAACAAAAGATAACAGAAAAACTGAGAAACTGGAAGTTCTGTTTTATGGATATGGATAGCAAGACACAAGCAGTGAAAATGTTTTAAGTCCCTTTAGTTTTATACATAAATCAGGCATATTTTTTTATCAACAAGAGGAGACATTATGGAGAGCAGTATTTGAAGGATTTTATCTCAGAGGGGAAAAGGACAAGGGTCAAGTGGGATACGCTGATCCTTCCACTAGAACAAGGTGGTTTGGGATTACTTGATTTGAAGGGGTATTTCAGAGCTACAAAGTTAAGGCTTCTATACATAGCACAAGCAGACAGCTATAATTCAAAGAGGAAAGGGATGATGATGAAACAGGGGAAGCTCAAGAAATATGGAGAGACTGGGATTTTGGATGCAGATCCTTAAGGAGAATAATAACAATAACCATACAGAATATTATATTCATAAACTAATAGAAAGTATTTTAAGAACTAAGCCAGCATAGGACTGGAGGAAGGAGATTTTGACAATAGGGATGATTGCATTTGGGGCTGGAATTTATTGGAGAGGGGGAAAATAATTAGAGCAGAAAAGGTAATAGAAAATGAAAAAAGTCAAGAATTAATTTGTACTACAGGCTAGAGATTGCCATCCTTATCAATGATTGATATCAGAGTATAGGCAAAGAGAAAGTCATAAAGGGATCCTAAATGAAAGGCCAGCAGTTACTTAGAATGGCATATAAAATATTGTATGATAACTATAGGGATCAATCAGAGGAGGTTAGAAAGGCTTAGGAAGTGAGATTAGATAAGCAATTCACAAAGAAACAATGGAGGATACATGAATGGCTTGTAAATATGCAACATAGTCTAGAAAATTTAGGATCTTTGCTT
Organism: Protopterus annectens; assembly: GCF_019279795.1. NCBI lineage: Eukaryota > Metazoa > Chordata > Ceratodontiformes > Protopteridae > Protopterus > Protopterus annectens. Next base: position 1,180,522,852 of record NC_056733.1, on the reverse strand, counting down.
GGAAGTGTTTGCATGGATATTTTTAAACCACAAAGCAGACTCCAAAGAAATTTTCCCAGATAGCTTACAAATCCAAATGTTAGAGGTGTGACAGGAAAGAAAGAGATACTTGAGAACATATTTTTGGCAGACTTTAAACATTCCCTGCAGACTATGCTCTCATAAGTACCAGGTGAGCAAATTGGTATAACAAAGGAAATTATTATTTTTTTGAGCAGTGATATGAAATTAGAATTGCCTAGACATATTAAGGTCTTGCTGAGTTTAATTCTGGTGGCTGCCAAAAACAACAATTATAGAAAATAGAAATCAAAGTCTAAGCCAGCCATACTAGATGTTGTGAATATAGTAACAAAGGTAAAATAACTCAAAGTGGAATTGTTAAAGAGTTGGAGCAAATCACATAAAAAATGAGAATTGTAGGAACAATATATGCAGAATAATGTTTTGGAGGAGGAATGAGGTTTAAGGGAAAGCAGGAACTGAATGAGTTATGTAATGTTTGACCAAGCATAAATTCCTTTTCTACTTGTTATGCATTCTGACAACTCCTCATGCTCTCATAACTGCAGCATCTATAAAATCTAATTAGACTATAGTAATACTAACTGTTGTCCAACCTTCTTCTACTATCCTACTCTTTTGCATACCTCCTACATAGGTGCTTATTTCTCCTACCTAATGCCAGTGACTTTTTTCTTCTTGTGGCTACTTTTATCCAACCACTCACTGCACCTCTCTTCCTTGCTGGCCTACTATTGCTATCATCGCAGTACATTCTTCCTGACTTTTTTTTTTCCTGCTGCTACTTTTTATCCAGCCTCTCACTGTACCTACCTTCCTTGATCACTTACTACTCCTATTATCATAGTATTTTCTTCCTGCACTATTATACACCTTATTTAGGCAACTCTCTGTCTGTCATACCATTGGCTAAAATGTATTATGTGCAACACATTTTGTTATTTGTTTAATTATTTACTTGTCTCTTCTATATATATATATATATATATATATATATATATATATATATATATATATATATATAACATTTCTTGGTATTCTCTTGTATATATTTTTGATTATCGTGTTAGTAACTTTATAAATGTTACTTTTTTATTCATATTAAGCAATCGTATAACTGTTACCTACTACTGTTTACTATCTGTTGTTTTGTTGTTGAGCTTTTCTCCTCAGGTCTCTGCTGAAAAGGGGTCTCTGCCTAGTTGGAACAACCCGGTTAACAAATGTCAAATAAATAAATACATAAATGTTTGACTGACAATATATACAGAAGATTATAAGCTATGTATAATGTATGCAACTGAAAATATGTCAATATGGTTTGTTTTAATTTATATAACTGTATGATTGTCTATGTCATAACTGATAATTAAATAAAGATGTTTCTTGTTTAACAAGAACATTTGGAGAGAGAATATGTGAGACAATATAAGAAAGACCAGCAAAATATAACAAAAAACTGTGTCAAAAGAAAAGTACAATAGTGTGGTTTGTATGGTGTAAAACACAAGGCTAGCTCTCTGTATTAACAAGAATAGAGGAAAAAGAGAAAATGTGAAATATGGGAAGTAAAAATATCATCCATTAGTGTAATTAGATTTGCATCATGTATGAGGATTGTACAAAAGTCATGCATGTAATGTATCATAAAACAGATCTGATAAAAAAGCAGAGCCAGAGTTAATTCTCACACCCTTGTTAAAGCAAGTTACATTCCAAACCATTTCTCAATATGAAGTGTGTTACATAAAAGGAAAACTGAATAAACATCAAAGACTTGAAAGTCAGCAACATGCTTCTTTGGTTACTACTTTAATTACGATAAATGTTGCACTAGTCCAGAATCAGCATAATCTTATTTTATACTGATTAAAAGCTTCTGCTCCATGAAGGTGTGTTCATCTAATACTTATTACATTAAAATGAACTTCTTGTCTTATTTCCTGAAGATTGTAGTTGTTAATCCTTAAGCCAAGTAGAAGTATTACAAAGAAGATCATCACAGCTTTTGTTGCTTGTGTGTGTACGTGTGTGTGTTTGTGTGTATGTATGCGTGTGTGTGTGTGTGTGTGTGTGTGTGTGTGTGTGTGTGTGTGTGTGTGTGTGTGTGTGTGTGTGTGTGTGTGTGTGTGTGTATATATATATATATATATATATATATATATATATATATATATATATATATATATGGATTTATAATATGTGATCAAACACTAGAAATAGCGAATGATCTATTATCGAACCCAAGTGCAGAAAACCACAAAAATTTGCTGATCCAAAAAAAAAAATGTACAGGCATATCCCCCACCTTAAATATATTAATACTAAATATACCGAGATCACACCACAGTGAAGAAAACAGCAAAGTCTGGAAAAAGGCTCAGCAAATGTTTTCCCTGGGAAAAAAAATCGCTGATCCGTTCCTTCGATATTCTGTGGTTTCATGCGTTTGGGTTTGACAAATGAGCGTTCGCTATTTCTAGTGTTCACTCATGTAATAGGAACCCTATATATATATATATATATATATATATATATATATATATATATATATATATATATATATAGAGAGAGAGAGAGAGAGAGAGAGATAGCTATAGATAGATATTTTATATATCTATTATATATATATATATATATATATATATATATATATATATATATATATATATATATATATATATATATATATATATATATATATATATACAGATATGTCACTGCTATTCAGAGAATTGACTTCTGACTTTTCCTTAATCAGTATAACCTGACACCAAGGTTGTTGTTAAATGATTCTTTTGCATAGCCAATAATGTTATTGAGGTTTGTATGAAACATACCTGCTTCTTAATTTCATAAAATACATTGCTGAACAGAAAGGATCTCCTGTATCATTCATACAGCAGTATGACTTTCAAACTCTATTATGTCATAGCACTTTCTCTCCTTCTGAAACTGAAGAACTGTGTGTATCTTCTGCTTTTGAAAAAAACTGAAAAATTGACATTCTTGAAATGCAGTGCAATCAGTTTATCATTCAAATCAATGCTCAGTGGATTATTTGGAAATCTTTTAACTACATTCTAATTCGAATGGCAAATATCTGCTATTATAATATTAGAGACAAAACTAAATCTACATTTTTGAAAATATAAGTTACAATAACCAAATTATTTCTGAAAATGCTTTCATTAATAGAGAAGTTGTTTAGAACTGGTAAACATCTGCTGTCATAAATAAATGAGAGAATCAGAAACTGAACAATTTTCCTGCATTTATTTTGACATTAAACATCAGTGTTTACAAGCATGTCTTATGTTTCTCTCAAATACATTGATCTTAGCCTCTGTATTACTACTGATAAAGTTAATTGAAAGTTAAAATTTTACTGCCACTGTTATCGCACTTCAACTGGAAAATACAAAAGATTAATCTATCATACACTTGCAATTCGAAAGATAAAAAAGTCTGTTTCAACGTTCATTTATTTCTGAAGTTTTTTATTTATTTTTTACAGATGTCTTCCACTTTTTTGCAACTTGCCTCTTCTTTGTAGTATCATTCCAGTCCATTTCTTCTCTACACACCAGTATGTTATTTGCACATAAGACACAGCTTCTTCTAGTGTATAAAATGTGTTTTATCCATTCAAGAGAATGATTTTCTAGTCTATCAGGAAGCAGTAAATGAGATTCATATTATTCTTTATTTTTGGTGGAGACTTGAAAATTCTTCTCATAAAATCAAATATATCCCACCTGGAAAAAAAATTAATAACAATAGGTCTTGGGGTGTTTTTGAAGTCAATGCACTCAAAGATGTATGGGCTCTCTTGATTCATGGATGACAAGAAATTTATTATAGTATCCCCTCAGATTTTGCAGGTATGCCATATTTAATTTCTCCTTCTTCTGTTTTAATGTCATCTACTTTTTTTTCCAAAAGTCCTTTATTTTGCTCTAATAAAAATCCAGTTTGTAACTCACCTTCAGTCACTCTTCCCTCGATGTAGTTTAAAACTTCCTTCATATTTCAAATATGAGAATTTTATTGTTTTACCAAGTCTTTGATTTTATATATATATATATATATATATATATATATATATATATATATATATATATATATTTATATATATATATATATATATATATATATATATATATATATATATATATATATATATATATATATATGTGTGTGTGTGTGTGTGTGTGTGTGTGTGTGTGTGTGTGTGTGTGTGTGTGTGTGTGTGTGTGTGTGTGTGTGTGTGTGTGTGTGTGTGTGTGTCTTCTTTTTAGGAATGTATCTTCAGGTCTGATTTATCCATTTTTGAAGAAATGTCTTTCACACTTGATAAGATAGTTTGTACCCATTTTTAATGGAATAGTCTTGAGGATTTCTTTTAGTATAACTCTGCTTTTCTACTTTGAATTTTTTTGATATTATTTGAAGTTTCTGGCAGTAATTCAATGAAAAACACTCTCCATGTCTGAAATAATTGTTCAGCATTTCTTATTGCATTGAATTCAATTGAAATTAATTAATGAAAAATGACTTCATATAAAAATCCAGTCAGAAAAGCTAATCCTGTTGCAGAGAAATTTACAAGTGCTCTAAGTTGCTCGTCATCTTGATTCCCTCTGAATAAAATACTACTTTATTTTTAACCACCATAAAATACACCATCTGCAATCTTCATTCTGAAGATTATTAATGTAAAGTATTGAAATTATCATTGATTGTATTGGTTTAATGTTTTTTTTTGAAAATATGTATCTTTTTACACAACTTCAAATTTTTGTTAATTACCCCTCCCCCCGCACTGCCATTCCCAAACCCTTCTAACATGACCAATGAAACAAATTATTTTGTCTTTGCAAATGTCTTGTTCCAGCTCTTTCTTCTCACAGTCTTATAGCAATGAATGCATTGGTAGAGAATCTTCCATTACTAACAAATAACCAGAAAGTAAATTTTATGTAGGAAACTTCCCTTAGAACTTAAACCTGTAATTTTGTTTTGTTTGGCTAAAGAAAGACTTTGTGCAGAGATACGTTTAGAGTGGCTAGTTTACACATTAAACAGCACTGCTAGCAAATCTTAGCACAATCTAACATAGTGCAGTGACAAACCCCAGAGACCACCCAAGGAGACAGCTATATAACCCAGTCCATGACCTACAGTAGTCCAACCAAATACAGGTCAGGACAGCATGAATATGCAATTTCCAAATGTTTCCATAGCCAGCTTGGTACATATGGGCATCCTGAGACAATGTAGCAATTGTCTCATCTTCTTCTTTTTCTTTCAGCTGCTCCCATTATGGTCAACACAGTGGATCATCTGTTTCCATTTCTTCCTGTGTTCTGCATCTCACTCTGTCACACCAACCACCTGCATGTTCTTACTCACCATATCCATAAACCTTATCGTAAGCCTTCCTCTTTTCCTGTTACCTGGCAGCTTCATCCTTAGCATTCTTCTCCCAGTATGACCAGCATCCCTCCTCAGGACATGTCCAAACCAACACAATCTTGCCTGTCTAGCTTTGACTCCAACCAGTCCAACCTAAGCTGACACTCTAATATACTAATTTCTAATCCTGTCCATCCTAGTCACACCCCTAGTACCTATCTGTCACAAATCACTCTTGACACTCATTCCAGCAACTCCAACCTGCCTGCACTTTCTTTTTCACCTCTCTTCCACACTCACCATTACTCTGAACTGTTAATCCCAAGTATTTAAACTCATCCACCTTTGCCAACTCTACTCCCTTCATCCTCACCATTCCTCTATCCTCCTTCTCATTCACACATATATATTCTGTCTTAGTTCTGTTGACCTTCATTCCTCTCCTCTCTAGAGCATATCTACACATCTCCAGGGTCTCCTCAACCTGTTCCCTACTCTCACTACAAATTACAATGTCATCTGCAAACATCATAGTCCACAGGGGCTCCTGTCTGATCTCGTCTGTCAACCTGTCCATTACCATTGTAAATAAGAAAGGGCTCAGACCTGTTCCTTGATGTAATTCCACCTCCACCTTGAACCCATCCAGTACAGATAATCATTTAATTCTTGCAAAAACAAATGCAGTATGTGGAAGATGCACATAAACATTTTCAATGGAGGAAAAAAATCATGCATACAAACAAGGTTGTCAAGAACATATACACTACATCCACCACACACAGTGTCCACCATACACGTAGACCAACCTATGCTGAGGCACTAAAAAGCAATCTTCCCAAACCTCAAAGATCTCCTAAGCCTATAAACGGTAATGCCTATCCTCAGCAATCTCTAAAGTACTCACCAACAACACCAAGCACTACACACACTCCTGCACCCAATACAGCCCAAAGAGCAAAGCCCACAAGGCAAGTCAACACATTACCCAGGACTCTTGTCATGAGGACTCCATTGTATGACACACAGATTCCCCACTTATCAGACTGAACAAGGAGAAGATAACAGTTAGTTGCTTATCTGGAGCCAGCAGTCACCACATTGCACATGCACTCAAGTCACTACATTACAGGTACCAGTATGATTCTGTCAAACTCCATGTGGGCATTAATGACCTGAGACATACTTCCCTGGACTATATGAAGAGAGACATTGGTGATCTCTGAGTATGTAGGCATTTGCCTTGCATAGAGCAGCATTTCACTTTCACCAAGGATGATGCCACAATATGAACAAAAGATGATTGACTTCAATAATTGGTTAGTTTCTGCTGTCTTTCTAGTGGGATTCAATATTTGTAAACATGGGAGGATAAGGTTAATAGACTACATTGCTTTGTAAAGGATGGTCTGTACCTATGTCCCCTAGGCTTCCAAATATTGGCTAAAGTTTTATCCACCCCCTTAGACCTTTTTTAGGCATTGTAAACTTAAAAACCATACTGACATAGCAAATAAAACCCAAAGAAGCCTAAAGGTATTACTGCTCAATGCTAGGAGCCTAAACAAAATACTCCCCAATCTAAAAGCTCTACTCACTCTGGAGAATATGTTTTCATCTGTGTTGTTACCGAGACATGGTTTAAATCTCTAGACAGTACTACAGCAGTGCAAGGCTTTCTCACATTTAGACCATCAGCTACATAGACAGGGACAAAAGGTGGAGGGGTCTCAATCTATATTGGGAACAAGTATAACTCTATGTTGGTTAAACAGGATGATGCCCTGGAATGTATCTACATGCAAATCACCATACACAAAGTACCATATCATATCCTTACAAGCTATAGTTCACCCTCAATCTCCTTAGAATCCCATAACTCATACCTAAACCTACTGCTGACACTCACCATTAAACCAAATACCCTATTCATGAGAGACTTTAACTACCTCTCCATGGACAGGGAAACATACACTGTCTCATACTTGCGGGCACAACAATTTCTGGACTTTAGTAACACAAATACCCTTTACCAGATATTTTGCATACCCACCAGAGGTTCTAAAAGGTTCTAAATACTGGACCTGGTACTCACCAATATAGGAGAGTGCTGTACACCCCCTCACACCCAGTGTCATGTCCTCACTGGTGAGGTCAGGCCATAAAGATGCATCCTTCAAAATAAAAATCAATGTGGTAACCCCAGCAAACCCTGTAACAGGAACTAGTGATAGGTTATCAAAATTCAATGCCCCTTCCAACCCTGAGTTTATAACAACCTATGTGGAATTGTTCACAGAGACCCTCTACAGCCCTGTAAATGGCTGTATAGTGGTTGTTGTACTTACTAGAAGTAAGCCCATAACAAACTCTAAAAACAAACCACACTGGTAGAATCCTAACCATAAAAGTATATTTAACATAAGGAAAAAATAATGGCTGAAATCAGGAAGAGCAACTCCCATAATGATAGGCCTCTCTAATTAAACTAAACAGGAAACTAAGAGGACTAATTAAGTCCAACAAGGCCAATTACAAGGTCAAGATAGCCTCATAGGCTAAAGATAACCACAGGACCTTCTACAACTATGTCCAAAACATCAAAGGCAGTGCATGTCAGTGTGCCCAACTGGCAGTCAATGGGGTCACCGTCACTGAAAAGAGCAACACAGTGAATTTTCTGGCTGATAAATTCAGCTCATACTTCACCCCTCACTCCCCCTGCCTCCGTCGATGAAATATCTACTAGCATAAACCCCAACTATTAACAGGGATCAGGTCCTGGAGGTGCTCACTAAGACCAAAAGCACAGCCTTAGTTGGCTCCAACAATACCCTTGGATGCCTCCTGACTAGCTGGAAACATAACCCATCAGGACAAATTGAGCCACTTTTGAACTATTACCTCAAACAGGCTTTCTACCATAAGATATATATATATAAATATAAATATACAGAGAGAGAGAGAGAGAGAGATTGAGATATATAGAGACAGATATATACATATATATATATATATATATATATATATATATATATATATATATATATATATATATATATATATATATATATATATATATATATATATATATATATACACACACACACACACACACACACACACACACACACACACACACACACACACACACACACCAATGCCAGAATTGCACTACTGTCTGGAAGGGTTCCTATTATATGATCGAAGACAAAATCCTTCAAATGCGTCTTGATCGAACTTGAAAGCATGAAATAGCAAAATAGTGAAATGGCATAGAAGCGATTTTTTTCCCTGGGAAAGAAATTGCTTGGCCACCTCTGTTACTTTGCCATTTTCGTCACTATAGTGCGATCTCAGACTTGGTATATTTAAGTGGGGGGGGGCACAGCCCCCACTTTATGTAATGTTTTGATGTTTTTATTTTTTTATTTATTTTTTTTGTGGAACAGCGATTTTTTTCTCTGGGAAAAAAAATTGCTGCTCCGAGTGTTTGGGATTGTAAGCTTTCACATACATGGGGTCGATAAGTCAGCATTTGCTTTTTTAAGTGTTCGCTGATTTAATAATGATCCCTGGGGAAAGAGCAAAAATCCTATCTCCACTGTATTTCAATCTCAGACAAAAGGTTACTGGCTGCATTAAAACTGACAAAGCCAGCTGAAATTTTGTCTGTTGACATTTCAGCATTGAACTTTTTGTATTTGACATTCAGAGTGTTTGACATTTAAAATGTATTTTGTTTTATATACACGCTAGGCAGGATCCCCTTTGGAAATAACTAGTTTTCAAGACTAGTCCTGTTCCTGATGCTGATTTTTTTTTCAAGTTTATCTTAAGTATCATTTCTGGAACCCTGCGCAGACAGCATACATGCTTGTCATATCCTGTAGCCCTGATTTTCACTGGCCATAGCTGGGCTGTTGCTGTTCACGGAGGATTTGCTATATCACCTCAGTTCCTAATTTTCCCAAAATGCATTTTGTCATTCAGAAATGCATGAAAATATAAGTTTGTGAACATAAAAGATTGGGCCAACAGTGTACAAGGCAAAACAAATTTGCACAAACACACACTACTCACAAAGAGATATCATCTTGAACAGATGCAGCCTTGGGTGTACCAGTCTGACCACCTGGAAATGAGCAATCCACATTTAAGTACATAAAATGGAAACATTCATTGATGTATGCTATACAGGCATGGGAGGGTACAGTGGTATTGGCCTGAAAGTTACATACTCTGCTTTCTTAAATATGTTGTATTTACCTTGCGTTAGTTCTAGAGGTGTAGGTTTGAATCCTAGGGCTATGGGTTGCTGCACGTCATGACTGACTTTACACAAGGTCAGTGATGTTACTTCTTGGGATGAACACTCTGGTAGAGTATTTACATTTCTTCATTGTTATCCTGAGATTATGTTGAACACATGAGGATAAACTGTCGGGAAAGCAACAGCTAGACTACAAACTATATTTAATTGCTTTTAATCCAATACACAATTTCATTCGACTCTCTGGTCAAACTTCTTCAGACTATAAAAAAATTACCTAAAACCATTACATTTAAAAGCATACAAGATAGGGTCACATGTTTCAAAAACACCTATAACAATATATTAAACTCACAGTAATCAACACAGTAATTAACACATATATGCCCCTTACAAACATTGATTATATAACTAACAACAATAAGTGGGCAGATAAGTCATTTCAAAAGAAGCTATATTAAGTAATTGCATCTTATCCAGTTTATCAATGCTTGAATAAGGTTGACCGAGTTAAGCTTAAAATGTAGAGTGAATAAAAAGAAATGTAATACCTTTGACAGAACGTCACTGCTACTGTTTGTTTATATGTCCCACTTTTGTGAAACGTTACTAGGCACTGTGTATTTATTTTACCCGTGCCTGATATATTCTTGGTGTAGTTAATCAAAAAATTTATTTTATATGTGCCTTTAATGCATTTAATCAAGGCACTTATTTTATCTGTGCTTGATGTATTCCTGACACATTTAACCAAGTTTTTTTTCAAATGATTATTTTAATAAGACCTTTTTTAATATATGGAAGTGAGTCCTGACTTATCCGCCCACTTATTGTTGTTAGTTATGTAATGAATGTTTTTAAGGGGCGTATATGTGTTGATTACTGAGTTGATTACTGTGAGTTTAGTATATTGTTATAGGTGTTTTTGAAACATGTGACCCTATCTTGTATGCTTTTAAATGTAATGGTTTTAGGTAACTTTTTTATAGTCTGAAGAAGTTTGACCAGAGAGTCGAATGAAATTGTGTATTGGATTAAAAGCAATTACATATAGTTTGTGGTCTAGCCGTTGCTTTCCTGACAGTTTATCCTCAAGAAGTTTAGTTTGTTTTTGTACGCTGTCTTTTGTGTATTGTGTTGAACATAGTCCTGAGTCTGCATCATAACATGTCCAATGCACATATTTAGTTGCAGTCAGTAAGATTTCATTCTTTTAATGGGATATAAGAGAGTAACACCCTGTCTCCTTTATTTTGAAAGGAAAATTTTCAAGTGTATACCAGTGTTGTTAGTTTGGCAATATATTTTTTGGTATTGATTTCTCAGTGCATATTGTTGCTGTAAGTTTTTGGCTATGCTCTGCCCCCACTCTACCAGAACTACAACAAATCACACAGGAATCATTCTCTTCTGTAGAAAGCTGGCTATCCAATGCTCAGCTCCTACTCAAATCAAGTAAGATAAATCTTCTCCTGTTCCAACCTTCCAAAGCCACCCAAAACACCCCCTACTTCATCATTCTCACCAAAGATAATACCATAATCTCTCCATCAAAACACACAAAATTACTCGGTGTGGAAATAGACAACAAACTTAGATTTGACACCCACATATCTCTCACAATAAAAAAGTTCACAAGAAACTTGGTGCACTATATTGAAGCCACCAATTCCTAACAAAGGTGACTAGAATCTCCATAGCCAATTCCCAGCTAATCTCCACCCTACTCTATGCATCCCCCATGCTTACCAACCTTAGAAAGACAGACCTACACAAGCTGGATGCTTGTTACAACAAAATTGCTAAATTTGCCACTGAAACCTCCTACCGCAGCCATCATTGTATCTCCCTTAAAAGATTAAACTGGCTAGAACTCACACAACTTCACTTTAATGAACTCACCTTCGCTCATAAACTTATTTACCACCCCCATAACATCTCTTCATCAAACCATTCTCCAACCCAATCACTCCACTAGGCCCTTAAGATCAAGCAACAAAAATCAACTCACTGTTATCAAACCCAAAAACTCAGCAGGAGAAGCCATATTTTCATGTACCATATCTAAACTTTGGAACAATCTTCCACCCTCTATAACTACTCTACCTTCCAGCAGCCTTTTCAAGACTGCACTCAAATTCCACTTAAATTTGCACTGGCTTTGTCCTTGTTCTAATCCAGATTAACACCCCCACCCTTACCCTCCCACCTAGACTCTTAACCCAACTATACTACCGTCATTATTGACCACAGTCAGAATTAGCTAGTGTCTTTACATACTTTAAAATCTTGTCTGACAACTTTGTTACTAATATTATAAACAACAAGAAACTATCTTAACTTGCAACATTTACTGTATATACTGTTGATAATCAATATATTGTTATTGTATTAAAGCCAACAACCTGTAATGTTGTTTACTATTGCTGCAACTTTGTATCTCTATGATGTGGAGCTTTTCTCCCCGGGCATCTACTGAAAAAGAACCTGCATCCAGTCAGAATTTCCCGCTAAACAAATGTAAATAAATAAATGAGTTTGCTACTGTATTCTTGCTAGAGACATTCTGGTAACTGGTATTCATTGATTCTTGCAGATCTCTTGTTATGGGTTTGTTTCTTGCATGTGTGTGTGTGTGTGTGTGTGTGTGTGTGTGTGTGTGTGTGTGTGTGTGTGTGTATGTGCACGCTCGTGCTTAAATTACTATATTACTGTCACGTGGTATATTATATGTCTGACTGTCTGCTGTACAATGAGGCATCGTACATATCAAATTTTGTTGTTGCCTCCTGTTTTAAGCAATTTTTCTTGCCTGTTATGCTATCTTGTCTGCACATGATCCTGTATCAGTAATTGCAGTGGAATTGCAAACACAGTGATGGGTGTGCTGATAAATTATTTTGAAACTTGGCTACATTTACATGGCTGACTTCCTCTGTACATAGCACTGTATTCTCTGCATTGATCTCTGCATTTTAACTTGTATATATGGACCTGTCTAAACATGTTTTCTGCTAATATCTAATATACATAAGAATTACATAAATCACTTACAAGAGTGGCAGAGTAGATGCAAAATCAACTTGGCCTGCTCTGTATGGTTTCATAATAGTTAAGCATCTGAAGTAATCCTTTCCTTCTACGGATTTGTGTAAGTGCTGAGTAAAATGGCAGACCACCTTACCGCAGTAAACTGGCAATAGCATCTTACAACTTGGTGGTGAATCAGTTTACTACACGTCTTCTCATTTCACGTGTCCTTTACGATAGTTGAATCGAAACACAAAAGCATTTGCCATGGTCTCATAATTTGTGTCAACTTCACATTATGTTAAATAAGGTAACATACTAGTCCAATTGATGACAGCACCATTGACACCTATTTGTAACTTCAGGAATGGAACTACTATGTCTTTTTGAACAGTATCATGGCACGGGAGCATTTCTGCCGGTTTGATTTCTCCATCCCTGGGATTCAATAAAGCCGACACTAAGCATACACTATGTGTACACTGTTCTGAATGGACAGACAACACGGGCATAACTCACACCTTCTTCCTCCTACTTTTAATTTTCCTCCTGATCTTCTTGCCATTTTAAATATTGACAGAGATTCATAGAGGTTAACACAAAGTGTAGAGTATGGGTGCACACTGTAATCTTTCTGAGGGACTAGAAAGCACAAAAAATATGGCAGAAATGTTCTTGAATACATATTGAGTACACTTAGTACACACAGTGTAGGTGTTAATGAATCTGTCCGCAAGTCTTTTGGGTTTCTAATACCATGATGGGAATGGACCCCAATCCTAAGTAAAAGGATGATTAAAGTTCATGAAATTAGTATTGTTTCAGTCCTTGATGTCAGCCAGAAGTGCTCTTCTCATCACCCACAATGTGCCCAGAAGTGACTCCTTCTGCAATTCATATGGAGTAACATATATCCATAACTTATCTAAATATGATTGTAAATTCTTTTTATAAGACTCATTGCTCCTACTACTGCTGAAACGGCTAGGTATCCTTCTTCCACATTGCCCTCATTTCTGCCTGTAAATCCTGGTATTTTATGACTTTGTGTCTCTATGTACATAAGACACTGTAGTCACTGGGTGTAACAATTTCAAAAATCAATGCTACTTTTGTCTTCTTTTCATGGACTACTATATCTGGTTTTCCCGCATCTATTTTTTGAACTGTTTGTAAAGGGTGATTGCATGTGCTATAAACTTCATAATTTTCTATACTGCTTTGCAGCTCATGTTTCCATTGCTTCTCATCTACGTCAATATTATAATGTTTGCACAATCCCCAATGCAACAGTCTTGCCACATGTTTATGCCTTTCAGTATATAGTCTTTATGCCATTAGTGTATTACACCCAGGAAGAAAGATGTGCAATTGTTTCAAATTCTGCTTTACAAAACCTGCATTTTTCTGTTTCTCCCACGTGTTCACTGGACTTTGTAAACCAATGTGTATGTATTCCACTATCCTGAGAATATTAACCTTTCATCTTTTGGTTTAAATTCATCTCTGCTTAACTATTCCTGCCTTCAGTCCTGATCGACATGATGTTGTTCCAAGAGTTTTCTGTACTGGCAACTATATTTATACATATTCCACATTTACTGCCTTCTCATCTGGTCTGTCACCTTATATTTTTTCTTTTCTTTTGTGGCACATTCAGTTGCTGTCTGATTTTTATCTACTTCTGATTTGACTTCTATTCCCACTTAACACCAATATGCTTCTGCTAAATTAAACAGGCAAGTCATCATAGACTTATTCTCCTCATGTTTCAAAACTTTCACTAGGTTTGGAGCTTGTAAGGTCAGCAGATATGTATGCAGTCCTACGATTGCAGATTTATACATGTAATCAATTTCAAGAAGGCCCATACCTCCTTCAAAACAGGGAATATATAATCTTGGTATACAGTAATCTTTATAAATCATTTGATAAGCTTGAAGCATTTTTCTTGTTTTCCTGTCCAAGAATCACCCCAAAACTGTAAGTTAGGACAGGTAGAGCAAATTGGTTTATAACCTGGATGTTGTTCCTAGATGTCAGAGTTGTTTTCAGTATTAATTTTAGTCTTCTAAAATATCCCTTACTGAGTTTTATTCACATTTGTTCATGTTTTATTGTTGATCCTTCATCAATTCCCAAATATTTATACACTTCCTCTTGCTCAAATTCTTTTATATCACATTCCTGATATTTTCTAGGTGCTGTAGCTATCCTGCTTTAAAGGTTGCTTTTGCACATTTATCAAGACCAAATGATATTCTTATATCATCTGAGAAAGTTTTGACCACTTGTAGTTGTGCTTTCAGTTCCTTATCTGATGAATGATACAGTTTTAAATCATCCACAAAACGAAGATGAGAAGTCTTTAGACTTTGTAATTTTCTGGGAGCCAAGTTGTAGCCATGACCTAATCTGTTAAGTAGAAAGCTTAATGTGTTAAGGGCAAGACAAAAGAGCAGCGGTGACAAAGAGTCACCACGGAATATCCTCCATTTTGAATTTTTATCCCTGGAATAATGATTTGTCCTTTATCAAAGCTTAACTGCAAAGTGGTCTGCCACTGTGTCATGGTCACTGCAATGTAATTGATCAGTGTAGGGAGTATCTTCTACATTTCTAAGCACTCTTTTATCCATGAATGCGGGATGCTGTCAAATGTTTTTTGTAGACTATACGTGCCATACTTCGATTCTTCCCCTTTTTACAGGTCTCCATTATGACTTTATTTAACAAGTGATCCTTTGTTCCATATGACTTTCTTTTGTTACCCTTTTGTTCTATTGCCGTGATTGAGTTTTTTCTAAATGACTATAAACTCTGTCAGCATCAATTCCAGTGTATAGTTTATACGTCATCGGAAGGCCAACTTATTGGTCTATAGTTTTTAGGATAGCTTACGTTAGCTTTTAAGGGTACATATTATTTTAACTCTTGTTAACCAGGTTGGTGTTTGATCGGGGAGTGCATATAAATAGTTCTTACGCATGGCTAAATCTTCATGTAAAGATGTTAATACTTTAAGCCAAAAGTTCGGTAATGCATTTGGTCTGGGATTTTCCAGTTAGGAGCTTTTCTTAAGTTTGTTACAATATCTCTGCTCGTTACTTCATCCCATTTCATATGCAGTACATTTGAACCTCTTCTTTTCTTCTTCTGTCCATTCAACATCTTTGTTATGTTCCACAGGGTCTTCATAGATATCTCTCCAAAATGTCTCTGCTGCTGCTTCTTTTGGTGGGGTTGCTATTCCTTTTGCCTTGTTTCCCAATTGTAATAAAACCAGACCTCTCAAACAATCAGGGGCAAATTTCAACAGAATCAGGGACAAGTCAAGAAAAAATCAGGGGCACTTTTTAAATATTAGTGCTATTAACTTGAAACATTGACAGAATTAGAGCATATGAATTAATACACATTTTCTGAAGTAAAAGAAGTCTATAACTCTTAATTATTGTCATTATTCATTAAGTGTAATTCACCACCTTTCCTTCAAAAGTCACTAGTTTTAGGAAGGATTAAGAGGGACAAAGCTAAAATTTGAGTCAAAATCAGGGACGTTCCTGAAAATTAGGGACAGTTGAGAGGTATGAATAAAACTTTTTTTGTTCAAAAACAAATTGGTAATTGTGTACCTTTCCTTTATATTTATCTGCACATTTTTCTGCCTGTGCTGTTATCTTTAGTTTATTATTTGCAACAGTGTACAATAGATCTTGATCTGTTCCGATACTGTGCATTGATTTTATCACTTGTCTCTGACGATTTTTGTTGATCTGTTCCCTCTTTGTGCTCTTTTAACAGGGACACTTCTTCTCTTAATTCCTTTATATTTTTCTGTATTCAATACTTCCATGATGGCATTTGATTTCTCCCCATCCTTTCCCTTACTACCCTGTGTTTTTGTGGCAAGACTTTACCTGTTATTAATTTAGGTGCACAGTAATATATGTTATTTACTTCTGTTATATCGCATCTATTTCTATGAACAGATGTGATTACTGTGTTCATTTGGTTTAGCAAACATCTAACATTTTGGGTCTTATTGATTTTCTGTATTTTATTTATTTCATGCATTTGTTTTACATTTATTTATTTTACATTTGTTTACAAGGAAGTCCGACTGGATCCAGGTCCTTTTTCAGTGGAGGCCAAGGGAGAAAAGCTCCTATAATTACATATTTCGTATACCATGCTGATTCACAGGATCTCAAAGCGAAGAATATATACAAGTAGAAGAGAGAACAGAAGGGGTACATTAGTGGGGGAAGTAATGTACTGAGAAAGAGGGAGTTGGTAGAGATCAGTAGGTAGTATAAAGATGAATCAGAGTTTTCACAATTACAGGGCCAGATTCCAGTAGGTGGATTTTAAGGCTAAGGATGTAATACAATTTTGCATAGGAAGGAGGAATGTGGGGTTAATAAAAGTAGGATAGAGAAGGGAAGAGGTACATGTTTGGGAGTAGTAAGGTGCTGGGAGAGAGGGAAGTGGTAATAGAGCAGTAGAAGTAAAACAGATTAATCAGGGTTGCCACAGTTACAGAGCCATGATTGCTGTAGGTTGGATTTTAATGCATTTTTGAAGGAAACAATGGAAGTTGTGGCTGAGATGTTGGAGGGAAGGTTGTTCCAAAGTTTGGCAATATTGTTATAGAGGGATATACCTGTGGAATATTGGCTTTGGTCACATCTAATAGGAGTTTTTAATTTGTTCGTAGGACTCTAGTTGTGGTGCTTGGGTGTAGTTTGTTTTGTAGAGCAGGGTTTTTTTTCAGAGTAGTGAAGTAGTTTGTGGGTTAGTATAAGTTGATTGTCAAAGAATGAGATGGGTACGTTCTAGCCAATGAAGAATTTTAAGGAAAGTGTAGTGGTGTGTTCTGTAAAGGGTATTATTTGCAAATTTGGCAATTTTATTATGGCACCCTTGCAGCTTGAAAAGATCAGATTTTCTGAGATTGGTGAGGATTTGTGAGGCTTACAAAAGAGTGGAGATGAGAGCATGCAATAGTGGCTGTGGTTTAGTCTGTTAGGAATTGTTTGTTTACGTGTAGCACAGCAAGTTTTTTATGTACTTTCTTTATGGTATTGGATATATGTATGTCAAATTTCATGTTGCTGTTAACAACCCCTAGTAGTTTGGTGTGACTGACAGGAGATAGGAATGTGTTATTACTGGAGGTGATGTTAAATGTAATGTTATGAGTAGAATCTTGTGTGGGTGGAAAGATAAGCTGAGTTTTATTGGGATGTAATATTAATTGTGATTCAGAGAGACATCTTTCAACAGCAAAGAAAGAGGATTGTGCTTGTTGTAGCAGTGCCTGAGGAGAGGATGAAGCACAGATTATTGTGGAATCATCTGCATATTGAATGACAGAAGCATGAAGTGTGGAAGCATGTAGGTTATTAGTGAAAACAGAAAAAAGCAGTGGTCCAAGAATGGATCCCTGTGGGACTCCTAGTGAGATTGATAGTAATAGGGTGACTTCCCGTTGCCATCTGACTGCCTGCTGTCTGCCTGTTAGGCAATGTCTAAACCAGGAAATGGTGGGTAAGCTTAGATTTAATTCTGAGAGGGTGATGATGTGTTTATCATGATTAACCATATCAAAGGCCTTGGAAAGGTCTAAGAATATAGCTGACACATATTTTTTATTGTTCCTGTGCTTGTTCACTATCTGTGTGTGTCTAAAACCATGTTGTATAGTTGTCAGTAGATTATGAGAGTTTAGGACTGTCATGATTTGTGTGTGTACACACCTTTCAAGGATTTTGGAGGGGGGAGTATGAAGATTTGTCGATAACTGGTAGTTGTTTGGGGTTGCCTCCTTTGTGGAGTGGAGTGATGTGGGAAATTTTCCCGAGGTGGGGGACTAGGTTTTCAACTTCAGAGTGATTAATTAGAATTGTTACAGGATATACAATTGCATTAGCAGCAATCTTTAAGAATTCAGCTGGGAGAGTTGTGAGTTTTAGTTTATTAAACATCTTTTTAACAGTGGAGATGGGGACTGGTTGCAGTGAGAAGATCAGATCAGTAGCATTGATTTTGGGTGACGTGATAGTGGTACAAGCCTTATGAGAGTTAGCAAGAGTTAGGATGGAATCTGTAAAGAATGTGTTGAACTGAGTTGCTATGCTTGTTAGCTGTCAAAAGTTGTAGGGGCAGGGGTGCCAGCATTACCTGAGTGGAGTACGTTATTGATGGGTGGCCATATTTTGGGGGATTGGTTTGATATCTATTTTGAATGTTGTGGTAGTAGCTCATTTTGTCTCCTTTAATCATTTTCTTTGCCTTATTTCTAAGCTCAGGATATTTTTGCTTGTAAGTAGGGCTACCTGTTTTCTTCCAGTTTATCCAGGTTTTGTCCCTGTTATATAGTAGAAATCTAGTCTGTTTGGATAACCAGGTGGCATAGTTAGCTTTAATTCTTATGGTTCATTGATCTTACCATGTCTGAACATCTCTATTAAATCAAGCAGCTCTTCCCATAGATTGTTTTCTTCTAAACTGAGCGCACATCCTTTCTTCTCTATTTTCTGAGGGCGTTCTACAGAAAGTTCCAGACCATCTTCTTGTGCAATATTCTGTTCAGTTTCATCCTGTGTCATCCGTTGCTCTTTTATATCGGAACTCAGTGCCTATCACTCCACAACATTGACTGCATCAGAGTTTGCACTTTTATACTGGCTTCCTACAAAAGGCTCCAAAGTATCTTCATATGACAACTGATCAGATGTTTCCTGCTCCACTGGTTTCTCCTTAATTTGGGGATTTATTATTCAATGGCCTGAAGTTAAACGCCAAAAATGAAAACAAGGTAACTCCAAGCTACCATATAGGTGGCAATCCACTAAGCACAGAAGAGGTTATCAGGGACCTGGGGACCCAAATTGACAGTGGCCTTTCTTTTGACACTCACGTTGCTAATGTGGTTAGAAAGACCTTCTACATTGCCCACCTGATCATGAAGGGATTCACATCCAGATCTAGTGAGGTCATTGTTCCCCTGTACTCTTCACTTATCAGACCAATGATCGAGTACAATGCCCCATTCGGGATGTATCGCACCCGACATCTGCAGCAATTGGAGAGACCCCAAAAGTTCCTCACCAAAGGATAAGGACTCCAAAATCTGTCATATGCTGCCAGATTGAAGAAACTCCAGCTCTATTCAGTCGCATACCGCCTGCTCAGAGGTGACATGTGCCTGACATACAAGGCCATGTCCAACCCGAATTAATGGACATGCTCCACCTCAAAAATCCAAATCCACCAAAACCACCAGAGCAAGCGACTTAAACCTTAGCATGGATATAAATAGGACGTGCTGGAGGGATAGATTTATCACTCAGAGACTCCCTATGCTGTGGAATAAAATCCCGGTCCATGTGAGGCAGAGCACCTCGCTGGCTCTGTTCAAGAGAAATCTTGACCTGTGGATGGGAGATCGTAGGTTTACCCTGGGAATCATCTCTGTGTCACTGCTGGACAGAGGCACAACAAACTAATGGGCACAGTATTTTTTCATATAAGGCTTATAAATGCCTTAGGGCAGATAGCCTAGTATAAACCTATGAACCTATGAACCTATGAATCCTGCTGTGGTGTTATCAGAGCTAAATTTTCTACACTAAATCCTTCACTTAGCAGGTAATCCATAACCTCAGTTTTTATTTCTTTAACTTCTCTTCTTATTTTTGTATTGTAAACTTTTCCATATCCAGAATCTGGGTCTATATCATATCATCAAATGTACTATGTAGCGAATGCTTATTAGTCGAACACCAATAAGCGAAAACACTAAATAGTGAAATTTTCTTTAAGCAAAACGTTTTGCTGGGAAAACAACTGGTCAGCCATCATCAAGGATTTCCCTCTTCCCCACTGTAGTGCGATCTTGGAGTTGGTATATTTAGTTAGGGGGGCCATAGCCCCCCACTGTGATGGGCTTTGGTGATGTTTTCTGTGGTTAACTGGTTTGGCCAACTCTTTTTTAACCCAGTGAAATGTTTCACTTAAATAAATGCTCCCTATTTAGCGTTTTGCTTATTAGTGCAACTATTTAGCGTTCACTAAATAGTATGTTCATTGATGTGATATAGACCCCAGATTCCATTGCCTGTATTTCTCTTCAAATATCTTTAGTGCTGCTCTTGTATTGATTGGTTTTGTTTCCTCCTTTGCATAAGTATTACACCATATTAAATCTCTTTTTCTTTCTTGTGCTCTTATTCTTCAGATCTCTCCTGGTCCTCCTGTTTCTCCTTCCTTGGGGGACTTAATGCTCTATCATGCTATGATATAACCTGCGATAGACTTTCTACACTAAGTCCTTCACTTTGCAGGTATTCCATATTTTCATTTTCCATTTTTTAACTTCTACAATACTAATCTATTCTACATTCCTCCTTTATGATCATGTTTTATATTGTGAAATTTTTCACATTTGGGTACCTTTGCCTGTAATCCTCCCGGTTTCCATGGTTCCCACATTAAAGCAAACAATCACAATGGAGTGGGTGTGAGTAACATGGAAAGTTCATCATCTGATATTAATATTAAACAAAGTGAGGGGGCTGTCCCTTTACAGCAGATGGCATTTCGCAGATCCCAATGCTTTGGTTGCTTTTCCAATTTTTTCCAGTATACTTACTTCTCTTTATGATGCAGGATGAAATTTAAGCACCCATCAAAAACCTGTGTGGCTACTGAGAGCCATGCAGGCTCCACACAGAAGACCACATTTGGAAACCAAGCTAGAAACCCAAGTGCTATGACACAGCAAATCTGATAATAACTAGACCTCTGTGGTTTGAGACATACATCATCAAAGTAAGGAAGCTTGAAAAAAGTGATATCTTGAACGGCTTCTTTTGTCAAAGCACTGCTAGGCATATAAAACAATGCATTACTGAAGTAGGTCACGTTTTATTAAGTGTAAGTATATGTGTTTTGAAGACAGTGATCTTTAAACAAAAATCAACTTTTTTTTCATTTCAGTGCTTATTTTTGAAGAATATGTTAATTTTCAGGTATAGTGTACACATGTGTAAGTACTGAGAATGTTCATATTTCGGTTCTTTTTGTTTCTGGGTATTTCCAGGGTTTACCGCAGTCCTTATGTACAAATAGCTCATGGCACACCTACTTGCTACCACTTGCTCATTAAAACCAAATGCTTTACCTCCCAACAGTCCAAGCTCTTTTAACAACTTAAACTTCGACATCCGACTTTATAAAAATGTGTAGACCTATCAGAGCCCTATTTCTAACCCTAGTGCTGCCACACAGTTCCTAACCCAAGTCCTTATTGCCTTACCCTAAAATGCCACTCCTCCTCCCTCATCCTAAAGTCCCCAGTCACTCGCAGTGTCAGGTCCAGAACAGATCTGGATACATACATACAAATATTTCAAGCACAGGCATTAATGCCCTTCTAGCTTGCCAATATACCAAAACACTTATTCCTATAATAAGTGTCCAGGCTATTCTTAAAAATATCTAAACTAGTACTTGCTTTAATGTAATTTGGTAGTCTGTTCCATGCATCAGCTAATCTGTCAGAGAACCAATTAGTACACTTCTCATTCCTAAAGAATCTTCTACATAGGTTGTCTGATGATTCTCTAGTACTTTTTGATAACCTCAAACATTGCCCCTAAATACCCTATATACCTGAATAAGATCTCCACTTAGATATCTGTAAGATACACTGTACACATTCAGATATTTTAGTCTTTCATAATAACTTAAATTTTCACATCCATGGATGCCCATGGTATATTTCCATTGTACTCTTTCCAGTTTACTCATGCTTGTTTTCTTATAGGGTTTCCATATTGTTATTCTCAGGTTTGGGTCTAATGTAAGTAACAAAGAATGACTTCATTATTTTTGATTTCCTATACTTTATAAATCTTTTTATACAACCTATAGTTCTATAACTATCATTAACTAATTGGTTGATATGATTAGAAAAACTCATAGCTGAATCTATCCATATAGCCAGGTCCTTTAATGAGTCTACAGTTTCAATCACTGTGTGCTGTATTAAATATTCACCTTTCAGTTTATTTCTCCCAAATCTCATATGCTTAGTTTTTGATGTATTTATCAGCATATTATTATCCTATGCCCAAATGGTCAATTTAGTCAAGTTATTTTGCAGACATGTCTTATCTGTAACACATGTAATCAGTTTACCCAATTTTAGGTCATCTGCATGTAGACTGTAGAACACCTCAAATGAAAAAGTTAGATCTGCTATCTAAACAAGTAAGGGACTAGGACAGAGCCCTGTGGGATACCCTGACTGTAACCAACGATTTCCCCTGTCCAGTTGCTGTATGATACTTGCCATGTCCTATTTGTAAGCCATGCAGCTATCCATCGTATCAAGAGTACATCAATACCTTGTTGTACTAATTTATTGATCAATGTTTTGTGTATGACCCTATCAAAAGATGAAGTTAAATCTATATAAATTACATCACAGCACAATGTTTCATTCATATCTGTTATTATATTGTTATAGAACATCATGTTACAGTTGATAATATATTTGTTTTCAAAATATGCATGCTGATATATGGTTTCAAATTCCAAACTATCCAGTTCTGACAATAACTTATTCCATTTTACATTCCCCATTATTTTTCCACAACATGAAAGTAGACTTAAGGGACTATATGACTCTGGATTTGTCCTACTCCCCTTTCCCTTACAGACAGGTTTAATAAGTGCATGTCTCCAATCTTGAGGAATCTCTCCATATTTATATGACCTAGTGAATAATAGATGTAATGGTACTGTAAGTTCTTGTTGAAGTGTTCTCAGGTCATTGTTACTAATTCAATCTCCACTCTGTGCTTTGTTTGGATCCATTTTGTGCAGTGTTTTTTCAATATAATCTAATTTGTTTCCAGTATCTGGGGTTACCTGGATGTAACTAACACAACAACTTATCACCCATTTTATGGAGCCAAAATGTTTTGCATAAGATTTTGTAAATATATCTATAATCTGTTGTGTCTGAGAATAAATTTTGGAATCTGCACACACTTTATCATTTTTTGTGTCTTTACTCCTTCCACATCTTATGTATCAATAAAAAGGTTTCTTATTATGCTCAATATCTTTATATAAATTTTCTTCAAATTTTTTCTTGATCTTGTCTCACACTATGCTTAATCTGTTTGTTCAGCTTGTTTATTTCCATTTTCGAAGTTGTAGTTTGACCTCTCTTCCATTTCTTATATTTTTTGTCTCTCACCTTAATCAGATATCTTGTTCTTATGGAAATATATTCCTCAGATGATGTGTGCCTAGATCCTAATGTTAAACTTTTTTTTTTTTTTTTTGCACTCAATTTCTTTTTCAAAACTTTTCACATTCCATCTGCAGTTTTTCCACATGAACACCTCACTCCAGTTAGTTTTACATAGTGACTGTTTTGCTTCCATATAATCTGTAATTAACCTTTTTTGCATTGGCTTAGATTTCAGTTTGCCAGAATTATCTAGCAACAAATTAACCTTTATAACTCCATGATCATTGCACATCAATGGTTGTAAAACTTAAAGTTACAGTAATTTCTTTGGGAACACAAAAAGTGTCTAGTATGTTCCATCGCCTGGTAGTTTTTTTTTTACAATCTGAAGCAATTGTTTTCCTGAATATATGCTGTGAATAATGTCCTTACTAACATTGTAGAATCAATATTATTCCAGTCTGTTTCTGGTAAATTTAAGTCCCCAGCTAATATTATTCTTCCCTCCTGTGTTTCATGCAAGAATTGTATGAATTCCTCTATGTCATCTGCACTTGACTTTGGTGGTCTGTACACTCCAACAATTGTAACATGTTCCAAGGTTGTCTTTATAGTCACAGTTACACAGTCCATAGTAGTGGTGTTATCACTGAACAAGTAATAATCACAGTTCTCCTAGTTATCTTTAATCCCTACCATAACACCTCCACCTGATTTTTTGTTAGAATGTCTGTTACAGTAAAAACATTTATACCCTGACAGAACTGGTTTCTAGTCATTGTTCTTTAACCATGTTTCACAAACAATAACAACATCAATCTTGTGGAAACGTAGCAAATTTTCCAATAAAAATACTTTATTATTAATGCTCCTAGCATTAACAACCATCAGAGATGCATCAGATGCTGCTCTCTGTGACCCGTTAAATTTTCGACCTGGCAAAAATCCTGCCTAATGTTTATCAAATATTGCAAAATATCTGCTGCAAAAATTCTCTTCCCTGATCTTGACAAATACATACCATCCAGTCTGAACACTTGTGCCCAAAATTAGGCTTGGGTGCTCTACACAGTTCCATTTTTTAAACAGGATATTTTTTTCCATGTAGGTATTTACCCCAAAAATCTTTTCTTTCACAGTGACCTGACTATCCTTTCTGTAGGTGATTTGTGAAAAATACATATTAACACCAGTACAAGCTATACTATGTAAGAGGGCTGTCAGTTCCCTACTAACAGTCAGAGAATCCTTACAAGTGACATCATTTGTACCAGCATGAATAAAAACAAATCCATACTTCCTTACATTAAAGCATTCCAAGGCTTGTCTCATATCTTCTATTTTTGCTCCTGGCAAGAATAACACCATTCGATGTTCATTATCATCTTTGCAAATATAAGTATCAGTTCCGCTAATAATTAAATCTTCAGTTACAAGAATATCTTTGCTGGCCAGCTCTGAAGAATCTTCAGCTTCTAATACAGTAATATCTGCTCTATCATGGATGGCAGAACTGATGATCAGACATAAATGTCAGTGGTCATTCAGTACTATACATTGTCACGTTTCTTGGTACACTCAACCCTCATTTCTTTTCATGTTCTGCATATTTAGAAATGTACGTAATCACATACACACACACACACACACGCGCGCGCACATACTTTGAGTCACAGCATCTTTACAGATACTGCATATCACCTATCAGTACTGCACAAAAAAAACTAAGAAGTTACAAAAAAAGTGTTTTCTAAACATACTTAACCAGTTATTACTTATTCCTTTGGTTAAAAAATTTTCTTCCAACACATCTTTTCTTTTCTTATTGGATTTGTTTTCACTTTAAGTGTCATGTTTCAGTCATATCATTTGAAAGAAGTTTAGTAATTTGATGGAAGGTCATGCATCCTGTCATTTTTTTTTCATAGGCTCTAAGAAGTATACTGGAGAAAACTGGCAAAACAACCAAAGTATTGGGAGCAAATAACTAGAGAGAGAAAGGTAGTACAATTGGGAGAGACCAAGAAGACATTTGGCTGCAGGCTATATGTTTTCTTCAGAACAGGTAACAGACCTACATTTAACAAAAAGTGCTTCTACTTCAGTAATACAAAGTCCACATGCAAATGTTGTAGTCTAGGAGTGCGACTAATGCTAATTAACCATTCACTTCCTTGGAACTTTTCCCTGCAATCAGAACTGCACAGTACAGCAATTCAGAGAATAACTGTACAATGCTACATGGAGAGTGAAATGAAAAAAAATATACACCATCTTTGCATAGCCCCCTTCGATATGTATCTGACCAAGCACATATTCCCGTCTTCTCAGACATCTGTGCTTTATGTCTAAGCATCTAAACTGTGCATTAGCATTATTTTCCCAGACTGATGACTTTTAAAATTAATTTTAGATGATGGGAGAGAATTATATATTCTACACTGCATTCATACATACTATAGGTAGGTATAAAAGCATTGTGCTCAGCATTAACAACTAACTGGTTCTTGGAAAGAGACTATATTAACTATGATGATGTCAGAACACTTGAGTGGAATATAAAGTAATCCCTGGTGCTGGACCAGTAAAATGTTTCTGTCAGTGGACCAACAAGGTATCATTCTAGTGTTTTCTTTCAGTGGACCAGCAAGGTATCATTCTAGTATTTTCTGTCAGTGGACCAGCAAGGTATCATTCTAGTGTTTTCTGTCAGTGGACCAGCAAGGTATCATTCTAGTGTTTTCTGTCAGTGGACCAGCATTGCATTTTCCT
This sequence comes from Protopterus annectens, assembly GCF_019279795.1. Taxonomy (NCBI): domain Eukaryota; kingdom Metazoa; phylum Chordata; order Ceratodontiformes; family Protopteridae; genus Protopterus; species Protopterus annectens. Next base: position 1,180,496,060 of record NC_056733.1, on the reverse strand, counting down.
TTTTTATTTTGCTGCATGACTATATCTGATTAAAAAAACAACGTGTTTGCATAATTATTGGTCTGTATATAAGGGACTTAAATACTGGAAGTTTTGTTTTAATTGTCCAATATCAGTTAGAACCCATAGCTAACAGCACACAAAGGTCCAACAGTTTTCAACAGAAAGCAAAAATATGAAATAAAAACATTGTTTCTTGCCTTGATAAGCTGCTGGCTACAGAGTTTACAGCAAAAGTGACATGCTTTCTGAATACAATAATTTATAATACTGTGTGATTTCTGTCTGTAATCAAAACAAACTGATACATAAGCCTGAGTGCATCCTATAACAGAACAAGCCTTTAAGTGCTGTTGACAAAAGAGACTGTGCATGATTCCTTCAATGCTATTTAAATAAATTTGTATTTGTAAAGTGAATTTGAATCACTTGTTTCAATCTGGGTATGTGCAAAGTTATTATCCTTTGCCAGGTTTTTTGCTTATAAGCTGAACATGTTCCAGTCTGGTGCAATCTCAAAATGACTGAAGTATAGCACTGAGACATGCCTCTCACTAAATGAAATGCAAGTTTTAAATAAGTGCACTGTTTGGAAGAAAATGTAGGATTAGAAGCTGAAATAATGTTTTCCACCAGGACACCAAATTCAAGCCTGTGCTAAAATGATTGCTTTCACACATGGCAAATCAAGCTTCTATACTTGAATAACTGAGATATATATGTAGTACAGCAGTAAAAGTTCAGATCACCCACCAGGTTAATGCAAGTTAAAAGTTAGTTATTTTATAAATGTAGCAGCCAGAAATCTTTTTTCTAATTATTTACCATTTTTTGGTATCAAATGTGACAGACTTGGAGCACTACAGAATTAATTAATTAAGATTCAGAAAAATGCCAACAAATCCAGCTTCAGTCTGTGGAATGCAGGTACCACAGTTACGTCTCATGAGTTTTCATACAATATGTTCATTAACTTGTTCAACAGGCCATACACTGTTTATTATATGTGTAGGGTGCATCATATTATACGAAGATTGCTTATTTTCTAATATGGGAGGGGAATGTCTCTATGTATTTAAGTTAATTCCATGGGTATAGTAGATGTTTTCATGTTTATGAAATACCCCCGGATTCTGAAAAGCTTGCATGGAGTGCAAGATTGGTGCAGGAGCTCAAGCAGGCAATATGTCTGCCGTGCGATCCAGGAACAGCCTGCAGGGGCGTGCACGAGTGCTCCTGCACCAGTCCTGCACGGATGAAGCCCTTGTGTGCAAATCACTCCATTTGCAGGAAAAATCCATGCAAATGAGGTGATTTTGAAACCCAGGAAGCTTGCAACCATCTGTGCAAGACTAGTGCTATCTGCAGAAATGTACTCAGTTAGTAACCGAGTACATTTCTGCAAAATCAAAAACAGAGCTGTAACAGCTCCAAATAAAGGCTGCATATCATGTAGTAAACATGCCAATGGCCAAGTATAAGGCCATTGACATTGCAAACTTAGAAAAAAATGCAAAAATCAACTTCTATTTTTTTTTTTTAGCCAATCTCGGCTGTTTAAGAATAGGGCATCGCTGTGCAAATGGGATCAGGGGGAAAATAACAAAATGAACCTAAATTAAGCATTCTAACTAAAATCAGTATCCTGCCATGCAAGTCAATGGCAGGGAGAAGACAACATGGCCAGTGAGTAGTGATTGCTAAGAGGGGAGGCTCAGTGTGAGACATGTAACTATGCATTAGCAGGCAATCCTATGCAAATGAGGGGAATGATAGTGAATCACAGTTTTCCTCAGTATGTGAGTCAGGTCCCAACAGTGTAAAAGTAGGAATAGCTTGGTGCTAGCCTAAGAGTTAGGTGACATCATGGGGGGGGGGGTGTCAGGCATACTGTAAGCGGATTGGAGCCCTGTGGCTCGGGTGTGCTCCTAGCTTAGCACAACTAAGCTAGGAGGTGTGTCTAAACCTGTCTAGCACTCTTTACAAAGCCTAAGCGGGTGTGCATGCCATGGACTGGGCTTTACAGGAAGAAAAAAGAAGTTAAACCAGGAAATAGTAGCAGTGTGCACATTTGAGCACTCTGTTTGCGTGGCGTGCACACGGGCTTAAACAGGAAGGCAATGGGAAGGGAAAACAGCAGTAGGAAGGTAATCAAGGAGAACTAGCTTAGCTGGCAGGTGAAATGTATCTGAATCAGCCAATTACACAGGCAGCAGACCAGCCCAACCCAGAGCACTACCATAAACTAAGCAAACACCTTCTCCTCTGTTTTTTCTCACACACTACACCACCGGTGTAAACAAGCAAGGAACTTTTAACACTCACAACAGCAAAATGATAGGGGCTGCAATAGCTATCGTACAACTTGTGGAAGAGGCTAAGGGTGGTGAGGATGTGAATGTTGTCAACCACCCGACAGTGAGGAGACGGAGAACAGTGTACAGACCCAGGGTAACCTACCAGGGGCTACATGAGCTGGAGATAGTGGAGCACTATAGGGTGGACAGCGACCACCTACGGCAAATTGTTGAGCTGTGCCGACCATGCCTGACACACAGAACTAACAGAGGGGAACCCATCCCAGTGGATACCAAGGTATGTGTAGGCCTAAGAATACTAGCTACAGGTACCTTCCAAAGGCCAACTGGGGATATGATGGGTATTTCACAGGCATCAGCATCCAGGATACTCCACCAGTTCCTGTATGCCATGCCAGCACATGTTGGTGACCACATATATTTCTCCAACACCTGTGAGGTGCTGGCCAGTAATATGCAACATTTCCACCAAATAGCAGAATACACTGAGGTAGTGGTGCTATAGACTGCATGCACATATGCGTCAAAGCACCACCCGGTGAGCGGGGTAGGGACTACATCAACCACAAGGGCTTCCCCTCCATCAACTGCCAGGTTGTGTGCGATGCCCAGGGCATAATAATGAATGTGTGTGCTGGCTGCCCTGGAAGCTATCATGATTCCCACATCTGGCATCTAACGCAGCTGTACCAGAGATTTGCCAATGGGGACATCCCTCACAGTCACCTACTGGGGGATGCTGGATATGCACTGGAGCTGTCTCTGATGACACCCATCAGAAATGCACACACACCCACTCAAGAACTCCATAATGAGGCACACTCACAGACCAGAATTATAGTAGAACATGTGCTTGGGATGCTCAAGTCATGGTTCCGGTGCCTGGACACATCTGGTGGAGCCTTGCAGTACTCAGCAGCTACATGCACTCAAATTGTCCTTGTATGTGCCATGCTACACAATATAAAAGTTCAACTAGAAAAGAAAAAACAGCAAATGCACTGTGTGCAAAATTCTGTCTCTGTGTCTTGGAAATTCACCTCTATTCAATGCTCATAACAGTCCACAACACCTTCAATGAAACCAGGTAGAAGTGAATAAAAGTTTATTGTAATGCCAACAAACAAAGAATGGTTAAGCGCTTTCACTTGAATACAACAAGCTTCCTCAGAGGAACTTTTATTCACTTCTACCTGGTTTCATTGACTGTGTTGTGGACTGTTATGAGCATTGAATAGAGGTGAATTTCCAAGACACAGAGATGGAATTTTGCACACAGTGCATTTGCTGTTTTTTCTTTTCTAATTGAACTTTTATGGTTGCTGCACTGTATGCTACACAATATGATAACATAAAAACAGCTGCAGCAGGAACAGCAGAGGCAGGGCCACACAGCCCCCCACCATTGCCAAGGCCTGCACAGGCACAGAATGACTTGGAGGAAAAACAGCCTCAGCCTACCCCAATAGGCAGAAGGAGGCATGCCAAGTATGCCGTGGCCTTGGCAAAGAGGCAACACATAGCACATACACTGACGCAGGAGGGATCCAAGGAATAACACCTCTCTCTGACTCTCACATACAGTAAAAGTGATGCCAAACATTACACTACCTCTGCCTAACCATGTGTAGGGAGTGTACTATGTGAATCCAACATAGGCAGACCTACAGCACCACCCTCAGTACTGGGACACCCACAAGGTAAGTGACTTACACATGCCAGTCAGGGGCAGTCACAAACCCAACAACAGTCACAGCCAGCAGGACAGGTGTAGACAAACACAAACAAAGGCTGTGCTATGGCCTCTGAATGAGGCCTATGGTAACCCCCCCAGGCCTACACAGACAGGCTACAGCAGGTCAGGCAGTGGGATGTCAGTTCTGAAGGGTAGGAAGTCACAAACTAATATGTAGGTAATTAAAAGCCAAGATCTGTAGTACACTGGGATGCTTCTAGCCAGCATGATAGGTAAGACTACAGACTGAAATGGAGTACCCGACATACCAGTACAGTCCCAGCAAATGTGTGCAAGTGTCAGGTGTGCCCCCCTATCCGATGTAGAAAGGTAGTCACATTCAAGTGTGCCCCCCGATCCTGTGTAGACATGTAGAAATAGTCAGGTATGCCCCCCCCATCCTACTTAGAAATAGAGTAACAGTCAGGTGTGCCCCCCCCCCACAATCCTGTGTAGAAATGTAGAAATAGTCAGATTTGCCCCCCATCCTATGCAGACATGTAGTAACAGTCCATGCCAAATGATTGACGGATACCCTGCAGAGACTGCATGCTACCTGTAGGTGTACAACAGAAAGGTCAGCACTGCAGCACAAACTACCTGGACTCGATCCACACATTCAATACAGATATCTATACTGGGAATGCCCATACACTTCGAGTAATGAAGGCAATGTCAGTCAACAACATACTGAAACATCATACTGGGAATGCTCACACACTTAAACACATGAAGGGCATGTCTGCAAACACCAGTGGACCAGACATATCTGGAAGCTGCAGATTTTAGTGCAGACACTCCTCAGTATGCACCACACATGCTTTGCACACACAGTGGACAGTAATACAGGCATATATGTAAGGACAACACACTATAATAAGCCAAAGGTAGACATTCATAGATGTGTGGAAGAGGGTGACTGTGACAAGGAGCCATCCAGGGCTCACCCATCCAGCACACAGCCAAAGGGCCACAACCACACGAGGATTTGATGTCAGACACTGCAGATGCTAGCCACCAGTATCTAGTAGCATTAGAGAGTATGTGGTGCACGTGTCAGCTGTGCAACATGGCTGTTCAAGGAAGTAGTCATCTAGCAGCTGTATATACGTACCTGTGGAATATGACCCAGGTCGTGCCCGCATGTGGTGTGTCATCCCCTAGATGAATGGGTTATGGCCCATGCACACATACTGTCCTCCCCATAGCCCCACTATGACCAAGCCTGCTGAGGTCATCTACTGTGAAATACACCTTTGGGAGAGCTGCATCCCAGTAATCTCCATGGTGTGTCCCATAACTGCATACTGCTGTAGTGTAATAAACTACTTAGGTAGGAGTTCTAACCCCAGCCTTGGCAACTGTGGGTGTGTGTGTGTGTGTGTGTGTGTGTGTGTGTGTGTGTGTGTGTGTGTGTGTGTGTGTGTGTGTGTGTGTATGTATGTATGTGTGTCTGTCTGACTCTGTCTGTGTAGAGAGCAATGGTGTTTAGGGTGGTCATACTCTCTACAATTGAAATGCTCTACTATGGTAAGGCTGTTGATGTCATCCACCTAGAAATACATCCCTGGAAAGGTTGCAACCCAGTAATCTCCGTGGTATGTCCCATAACTGCATACTGCTGTAGTATGAGAAACTAGTTAGGTAGGAGTTACATTCCCAGACATGGCAACTGTGTGTGTCTGTGGAGAGAGCAATGCTTTTTAGGGTAGTCACACTCCCTACAATTCAAATGCTCATCTTTGGCAAGGCTGCTGATGTCATCCACCTAGAAATATGTCATCCACCTAGAAATACACTTCTGGGAAACTGCAGTCTAGTAATCTCTGTAGCGTGTCCTGTAACTGCAGGCTGCTGTAGTATGAAAAGTTAGGAATGTAGCTATTCTATTCCCAGATGTGGCAAGTGTGTGTGTGTGTGTGTGTGTGTGTGTGTGTGTGTGTGTGTGTGTGTGTGTGTGTGTGTGTGTGTGTGTGTGTGTGTGTGTGTGTGTGTGTGTGTGCATGTCTGTGTAGAAAGCAATGCTTTCTAGGGTAGTCACACTCCATACAATATGCAGCTCTATTTTGGCAAGGCTGCTGATTTCAGCCACCTAGAAATACACCTCTGGGAAGAATGTAGCCCATTCATTTCTGTAGCGTGTGCCATAACTGTGTGCTGAGGTAGTGTGATATAGACCTCTGTTAGGGGTTCTATACCCACACGTGTTGGTTGTGGATGTTTTGTGTGTGTTTCAATGTCTGTGTTGTGAGCAATGCATTTTAGGCTAGTCACACAGCTGATGTCGTCCAATGTGAAATACACCTTTGGGGAAGAAGTACTCCAGTAATCATCATGACGTGTACTATAAGTGTGTGTGTGTGTGTCTGTGTGTGTCTGTGTGTAACTTGTATCCTGTGTGGAGGTGGGTGTGAGTGTGTGACACCTGGGCCCAATGTGGGGTCAGTTTTGTAAATGTCTTTTATGGTGGCCCTATATCACAATGTCCACTGTACAGGGATAACAGATGTGAAATAGCCAAGAGTCTGAAATGCAAATTCATATCCATACATGTGACATCACGGCCAGGCAATCACAGTTAGCAACCCCAGTATTACCCAGAGCACACTCTCATCCCATGTCACATACACACACACACATGCCGAGGCAACAGCCAATATGTGTGCAGTACACTGCATATTGGCAACTGATAGTAACTATGGAGTGATTGCAGTGGCCTACAGAGGGCATGGCACCCTATCCATCTGTCCAATAGGCACATACATGCAGACAGTGCACCTTCCCCATGTTCCCCACTGGACATCTGCAACACCTGTGGTGCCACCACATGTGACCCACAAAGGACATACCATACCTGAAAACATGCCCTGTATGGACAGATGCCACTGATACCAGGGAATGCCATTAGCATGCTATCAATAAAGGTGCAGGGTTAACCTGCTGTCCATTACCAGTTCCTGCCACAGGTGGCCAAGACTGGCATATCTGATGATAATCTGACTGTGGCTGTGTTCTCATTGGTTGTGGTTATGCACTTTCACACAGGTGTATCTTACCCTGTACTGTGACATGCCTGTACAGCCTGCTATATATGCAGGTACATGTGCATTCCCCCATAGGAGATGTAGGCCAGTGTTGAGCCAGTCTGCCTGTAGCCTGCACAGTGCATTGTTACATGCCTAGCAGTAGATACCCAGTGAGATGTCATGTGCAGATACTTGCCAGATGTACTGCTGCCGGGCCTCCCTTAACAGTCATGTATGCCAGGCAGAGCAGTGGGATGCTGTACAGATGCATGTCAATATCTAGTGGGTAGTATGTGGCCATGGCACCCCTGTACCAGTGGTTATTACATGTCAGGCCAGACAGGGGTGTGTGAATGCATAACTTATGGTGGCATATGTATACCAGTAGTTATGTGATATACTCCTCTACATGGCTGTTAACATCCATATTGTCAGGCACGGTACACATGTTTTGCACTAAGGGGTTCTGTGTATACCTCTGGACTGTACTGAGTAGGTCAGAATGACCACACATATTGGCCAATATCTCCGATGCAGTCGACCGGGACAGTACGTGCTAGCAGCGGTACTTTACTATGATGTCTTAGGATGTCTGTCAGTAGCCAATGGCACACATGTGGAAAGCAGATGTGACCTCCCACACACACCATGTCTGTGAAGACAATCCCAGTTACAGTAGCAATAGTATATGGAACTGTAATAATACACAAATAAAGGTTTTCCATTCCTGCAAACCTGTGTGTGGTGTTTTTTCCTATGACCTCTCTGTGGGTATATGTTGCAGGCAAGGATGGTCATTTGTATGGGTGGCCCATACAGTGTCCAGATGTTCAGGTGTGAACCGTAGGCATAATGGCTGTTCCATATTTTGTGCACCTTCTACTTATGTATCTTACTGTACATATATATGTGTGTGAATGTGTAGTTACATGTGTGTATATATATATATATATATATATATATATATATATATATATATATATATATATACAGATATGTGTCTGTGTATATGTATCCTGGGGATGTTGATAGCTTCCACCTTTTACATTTCCTATGGGAGCCAGACTGTACTGCATGATATGTTACCAATATCAGCCTGACATCATACAGGTGGGATATAGTACTGTTAACATATTGTGCCCATGTCATGTCAGGTCCTGGTTACGGGATCTGCAACATTGGTAGTGTATTGCATGGCGGACATGTTTGGCTGTGGAGGGGTATGCCTATTCGTACAAGACGTATATTGTTTGGGGCCTCTCAACCCCATTAACAGTGCATGTGGACATATTTGTTTTTTGTTAATCTACCATTGCTATCTACAGATGTATGGCCACATATACCTATATAGATATATATATATATCTGCTTACATATATATGACTATGTCCATATATACCTACATAGATATATATCTGTTTTATATATATATATATATATATATATATATATATATATATATATATATATACATATATATCTAAATGTGTACCTTGCTGTGTATATGTAGACATATAGGTGTAGACATATATGTGTTGATGTAGGCATTTGCATGTATATATGTTCATAAATATTTATATATATGTATATATTTCTAAATATATATACATATATATATATTTCTACATATATAGATATGTTATATCTGTTTAGATATTAATATATTTACACACACACATACATTTAGATGTTGGCATACATTCTCTGTACTGTTGCATGACTGGGCTGGATGATATGTTCCTGAAAACATCAGATTTGTTTGTGTCTGTCATGGCATAGTGGCAAATCACTTTGTCTATGTTGTGCAGGGACCTGCGTTTGAGCCTTGCAGGGACTGTTTATTTTGTTGCTGGCCAGAAGACGGGCCGTTGGATACAGAGTTGATTTAGACACTTTAAACCAGTTGTAAATCCACTTACTTCGGCTTAAAAGTGCTTACTCCCACTTACCCCCATGCTAATTTCTTTAAAAGAAAAGAAAAAGGGGTTGAGAGGAAAGTGGTGAAAAAAGGGGCACAGAGAGGGAAAGACAGTGGAAAAATAACCAGGGATGTGCAGGAAGGGTGTAGGGAAGGTCCATAGCTGCCCATTTCTTCTACAGTAACAGCTGTGCATATACACTGAATTTGGAGGTAGATTTTGACACTCAAACCCCTGGGTGGGGGTGAGGACAACAATAATTTGACATGATGCCAATTAGACTGAATTACATGTGTCCAGTTGACATGTGTGTAAAATGGACAGTTATGTATGGGGTGAGATATTTTTGTGGGAACAGATTGCCCCTTTTTTTTCAGGTGAGAGTGGGATTTTGGGGAGGGGTAGTACGTATATTTGGGGAGGTAGGTTGAGTAGGTTAACAGACAAGACAAACAAGATGCATACAGGGGCAGTATATAACACATGTGGGGAATAAACTCCTTGGATGGGAAGGGGTGTTTGGAAGTTGCAAGCCCATGAGCCCCCAAATGGAAAGAGTGGGACTGAGGCCCCACCCATGAGCAGTCACCACTATACCTTCACGGCCCCAAAGGTGGCTGTGCTGGGGGCTGGGTAGCAAGGGCAGGCTCACCCTCTAATTGTGCCATGCAGCCCTCAAGCTGGCATAACTGGTCTCAAATCTCCTTCTCAAGCTCCCTATGCACCATGGCCTAGACCTGATGGCGGGTGACAGGTACCTCTCCACCCCCGCTCCCAGTGGGGGCCAAGCCTCATCCCTTGAGGCAGTTCCACCCAAAGGTGGTGCAGGACCAGTGGAGGAGGCGGTCCCAGGCTGGGCCCCAGATGTGCTGTTGCCCAGTGCCATGGCCAGCTGAGGTGGGACAGGTGGGTCAATTGGCACTGGCCTTTCCATACAAGCCATGGTGTTGCAGCTTTAAGAAATATATTGGTTAGTAATAGTCAACAGCATTCAGGATTAGTTATAACAGCATGCATAGGTATTCCCATTAACCCAAGGCACCAGATTTACAACAATTGCAGGGTGAGCAGAACACGTGCATATATGGGACGACAGTGGCCATTACAACAGCATGCAGGTTTCATTGATGGCAACAGGCCACCAATATGGGAGTATATTAATGTGGCACATGCATAGAACCAAATGTGAATATTTTATAAACCAATAGGACATATGTCCCAACAAAAGTTTGGAGTGTACAAGTACCCATTGAGGTGTGTAATTAGGTTATTGTTGCACATATGGAGAGCGTGAGAGAGAGAGGTCAATTAACAACTAATATAACCCTGTAGTTTTCACAACTTTCTTAGTCACTGCAGTGATCTGTCCCTTACATGTATTATTACACTACCCAACATCCTTACTTTGTACAATGTTATGTTTGTAGATTAGTATATACATGGACTGTGTCTTACATATAGTCTACACCTCTTACCTGTAATACCTGTTGAGAAAATCATTACCACTACCTGATGATTTATACACATACTCCCAGATTCCATGCTTGTAGACAAGTATATGAGTGAACTGTGTTGTACCTACAGTCTACACCTCTTACCTGTTATAGATGTGGAGAAAATCTTTGTTAACACTACCAGACAAATTCTACACATACTCCCAGATTCCATGCTTGTAGACAAGTATATAAGTAAAATGTGTTGTACCTGCAGTCTACACCTCTTACCTGTTATAGCTGTGGAGAAAATCTTTGTTAACACTATCTGACAAATTCTACACATACTCCCAGATTCCATGTTGATGTTATACACATACCTAACAATCTGTTATTGCACACACTCTGGTCAAGGCTTGACAGGATGCAGGTGTTAATGCGACATATTTGGAGGATTGTTGTCATACACTTTGGGTAAGATGCTACAATGACAGGTTTGTTTTCATATACATCCTCTGACTATGTATAGGTCTATCAGTTATATGTCAGCAACAGCTGCCTACATGTCTTGGATCATCACACTGATTTGTCAGGGGAACAGGTTACCGAGCAGCAGATTTGGGCCATTTATCTGGACATGCTGGACAGATCAGAACAGTTGAGGGGTATGACTATGCATACAGCTGACTACCTGAACATTCTGCCATAGTCTGTACAGTTGATGGTTATGTTTATTCTTACAGCTTACTATCTGAACATTCTAGCATATTCTGTACAGTTGGGGCTAAGTATACATACAGCTTTCTATGTGAACATTCTGACAAACTCAGTACAGTTGTGGGGTATGATTATGCGTACAACTTACTACCAACTCCCGGGATTCAATCCCCTGCTGTGTGTGGTATAAATATTACAGTTGACATCACAGTACACTGTGATATCAGGGCATTGGTGTGATGCAGTCCAATGTTTTCTGTCTAAGTCTTCCTCAGTTGTACAATATAACTGACCTATTGGGACTTCCAACATTGTTATACTGAACTTCCTACACATTTTATCTGTGCTCAGCAGTGTGGGTAACACTGCTTAATACAACAGTACTATTTATAGAATGCAACACTAAAACAACATATGACAGCAGAATGTACACAAGCACTCCGGGGGTTATACTTTTAATCACAAGATATTACACCTTTATTTACACACACTACCTATATGACAGTCTTCCTGCCATATTGTCTAGTTTATTCAGTACATCCCATACACAAAACATTTTTATACTCTTTCAGCACTTTCTAAAACTGTTATATTTACATGTTATGACAGTACTTGCAAGATTATTACTAGCCTGCTTCACGATGCAGCCTTTGCAGCCTAGCAGCATGGGCTTGCTGGTTTGCAGCCTGCTCATCTGCAGATGTCAGAGAAATACAGTGATATTTAGCCATTACTTATCCATAATATACAGAAGCTAGGCAATCATTATCTACATAGTAGAATGAGTACTTACTCAGTGCTGGGGCATCGACCATCTGCCTTGCTTCTAGGATCCACTGCTACACGAGATCCCCACTCCACCACTTCAGGTCAGCATGGTGATGCCTGATCTGCTCACCAGTCCGGGGGATACCAGTGGCACTGGTGAGGTCACAGGCGAGACTGTCCCAGGTCTCAACTTTATAGTGAGAGCCCTGGTACTGGCCCTGCAGTAGTCTCTGCTCATGGTGTTTTACCAAGAGCCATACCTTGAATCTGGACTCCTGGGTGCCCCAGCACTGCACTCTAAATCGAGTGCCTTCCCCAACTCCAGCCATTCTGCCTACAGTAGGGAGCTGCAACCAGTTCTGGGTAGTATTCACACCTGTGGGGTTTAAATACATCCAATTTCCCGCACATTCCTGTGATTGGATAGTTTTGAAAAGGCTAAGCTATGGCCACACCTGCTTACCTAATATTGGCAATGCTTAAATGGGTATACCACTGGGCAGATTGAGTTAGCCAGCCTAGACATTGCTTACACCAAGTAAGCTGAGCTGTGCAATGCTTAGCATTGCTTAATATTTAATTAGAATTATATTTTCCTTTTGGCATTTATTTATTATTCGTTGCATGTTATATCTGTGTCTGGTATCTGTGATTCATGTGTACGTACACTGTATGGGGTCCTGGGGACTTCAGCACATTATTATACTAACACCTCACATCTGGCCTTACTGCATTACTCCAGTTCACATATTTATGTTATGTAGCAGCTTATACAACATCACACTGAACATAGATTCCTTTCACATGTTCATTTTCATTTTCCTATGGTGAGGATTTGTTTGTTGAAACTTCAATCTTATGTACTGCTATGATGTCTTACTGGTTAACTACTGTGACTGTAGTGTATAGGGTCTTGAGTTCAAGCCTTGCAGAGGCTGTTTATTTTGTTGCTGGGCAGAACACGGGCCGTTGGACACAGAGTGATTAAGACACTTTAAAGCAGTTGTAAGCGGGTTTGCACAGGTTTGTGTGGAGGTAAGCAATGCTTACTTCTGGTTACATTTTCTTATACTCAGTAAGCTTCTACATTGCTTAATCTGTGTAGGCAGTGCTTAACCCCACGCAAACACATTTAAACACGCTTACTAGTGCTTACATATGCTTACTACTGCTTGTTTGTGCTTAAACCTGCTTACTAGTGCCTTATTCATTATGACACTGACACTTCACATGTGCATTTCCTGCAATACTCCAGTTCATAAATATATGTTTTATTTAGTGAGTTTTGCAAAAAAACTATCACTTATAATGTGCTTTGCCATGTAAAATAGACCGTGCTGCAGTGGGACTCGAACTAGGAATACCTGCTCGTTAGGCGAATGTTCTGCCCACTACACTATTGCTGTGCTGTTTCATTTGCATATATCTTCCTTGTTATCCTATTCAGCCTTTTAAGCTGCTATAACCGTAACTAAGCAATGGGCATACCCGTGCACCTACAGTTAGCTGTACACGGATTTTTAAAATAAAATAAAAGGGTTTCTTCATTTAATTTATATGTACTGTTGCTGTTGTACACATGGGGAACTGTGGGTGGGGATATGTGGACGGGGATATGTGGACACCTATGAGTGGTCTCGCTCATTTCTTACCACTCTCTGCTGTTCTACATTGCAGAGGCATGTTTATTCTGAGAACTCTGCTCTCAGACACGCCCCCTGTACTCATACACACTCCGTATAAGCCTAGGAGCTTGGGCAGTGTGCCTTATTAATATGCATGGCACGCTGCCATCCTGCTCCTAAACGGGTGCTTCCGTGCAGGACTAAGGTAGGTCTGCATGGAAGTTTAGTAAATCCGGGGGATAGTTAGATATTTAGTGTTAAGGCATTCATTTTATAAAATATTAAAGTATACATCAATATAATAGTTTATAAATCATTAAAAATGTTCTTATGTCCTTTCTAAAGTATCACTTCTTACCACTATCTTATGAATTATATTCACTCATATCAAAAAGTAAGCATGTTGTGTTATTTTTCAAGCAATGCCTCTTTTCGGTTCAGATTGCAAAATGAAGGCTTGGATTCAGAAACCTGTACCTCAATGCACAAACCTGTTTTGGGCAGGATTAAACCCGAGATGAGTGTAGTGTCAAAGTCAAAAGTCAAAGTCAAAGTAAATGTTATTGTCATTTAGAACTACACATATGTAGCCTAAATGAAATGTCATGCATCAGCTCAATTCTTGAGATTAAAAAGGAAAATGAAACAACACATACAAGTAGAGGAATAAACATAGCTAATGAATACAATACTACTCCAATACATGCAAGAAAGAGCAGAGACATTTACCAGCACTCATATATGAAAAGAATACCCTCCCGCAAATTAAATTAACTACCCTATTTAAAGTAATACAAAACACACTACATGTTGAAATGCCTCAGTTATTTGTCTAATATTGCAGTTGAGTGAGTTAAATAATACTGACTATGGATATAATAAATGAATATCACACTTACTTGGAATATATCTGAGTATATATTGCACAAATAAATAAAAATTAACTTATCATGTGTCCAGAAGTCTAATCACTGTAGGGTAGAAACTGTTACTGAAACTTGTAGCCCAGCAGCGGATGCTGCAATATCTCCTGCCCAAAGCCAGATAGTTAAACAGTCCATGCGCAAGATGTATGTTCTCCCATATTATTTTGGTGGCCCTTTGGATGCTTCTTGCAAAATAAAGATGTTGTGTTGATGGAAGACTGGAACCTGTTACCTTCTCTGCAACCCTCACCACTCCTTGTAGCATCTTCCTTTCTGTTACTGTGCAGCTTCCAAACCACACTGTGAAGTTGCAGGTGAGGATGCTGTCTATTGTACCTATATAGAAGGTGGAGTGAATATGAGGAGGAAGCTTAGCTTTTTTCAGCCTTCTTAAGAACTGGAATGTCGCTGTGGTAAGAAATCATCAGTACATAGCTATACACTAGTTTCCCCGGAAAAGTCCACATGCAAATGCTGTTGTCTAGGAGCATGACTAATGCTAATTAACCATTCATTTGGAGTAGATATGCAGAACAAGTATGAAAGATGAGACTTATCCTACTGTAGCTTGGATAAATAGCCTATAACATACATTTATGACTCCAGCTTCAGTGAATTGACAAGGATTTCTGTGTTAAGGCAGATAAATACTGCATGTCATGTGAACTGGAGTTAGAGCTGATGAAGCTCTTTTACGGGTGAAAGGGCTCATCCAGTAGTTTTTATAACTAAAATAGTTCTATGGGTTTTATTACTCTGAAGTCACGACTGAACTTCCTTACAGTGCATGGTTCTTTTTTCCTGATTTTTTAAGGATTCACTGCCAGCACCTTTGCTGCTCACAAGTTCCATTTTCACTATTATCTGTCATTTATGTGTATATATATATATATATGGATCTACTTCAAATGAACGAAAGACTGCTTGCCCAAAAATGGCATCACCGAGATAAGATCTCTAAAACCTTAGTTGAATGAACGACCATGTTGCCGAAAAGTTTCCCACGGTAAGTATCCAGGGGAAATTTGCCCTTTTCCCCACTGTAGTGTGATTGCAGAGTTGGTATATTTAATTAGGGGGTGGGGGGCACAGTCTCCCACATTGGAGGTGTGTGGAGCAAAGCCCCCCATTGGGGGTGTGGGGGCATAGCCCCCCTCCTGGGTGGGTTGGTGATAGTGTGGTGCATTCCTTTGTTAAATGTTGGTCAGCAGGATACTTACTTTGGGAAACTTTTCGGTGGCATGGTTGTTCATTCAACTAAGGTTTTGGAGATCTAGTCTCAGCGATGTTTTTTTTGGGTAATTAGTCTTTCATTCATTTGAAGTAGACCTATATATTTATATATATATATATCTATATATATATATATATATATATATATATATATATATATATATATATATATATACACAAACACACACACACACCACACTCACACTTACATACATGCACACATATCTATGTATACTGTCCCTCAAATACAGCTTATATTGCACAGATTTGCATCTCTTACTCACATTATCTTTTGTGTGATATAACTTCTTCCAACTGCTCACAACCTCTGTCTAACATCCTTCACTCCACTCAACTAATCTTTTGTTGTTGTTTCTTTCGGCTTATCCCGGTTAGGGGTCGCCACAGCGGAACTCCAGTCCGCTAATGTTTGGTAGTGGATTTTTACGTGCTGAGTTACCAGCCCTGACACACAACCTTCAACGAAGGCACACCCATTCACACATGCCTCCACACAGAAGATGTTCTAGCTGAGAATCGAACGCGTCAACGTCTTGCTGTGAGGCGACAACACTACCACAGCACCACAACCCGGGTTCCACTCAACTAACCTAGTATCCCTCATTTGGATGAAACATTAAACCAAGGCCTCATCTGCTTGTGTTGATGTACTTCAAGCACATGCAAAAGATCCCATGTCACCTGTCAAAAAGAGTAAGGGAATTTCCCTGATGTCCTGGCCACTTTCCCTTAGAATTATAAATACCACCTTGGATAGCTCCTGAAAAGAGATCACTAGCCTAGTGGGGCTAACCCAGTCAATAGAGGATAAATAAACAAAAATAAATTAAAATAATTTCCACTTAGATAACAAGCAGCTGCAACTATCACACAGACAACTCACTTTATGCATGAGATTTATCTTATTTTTTTAAATAATGTATATTGCAGTTGTACATATCTTGAGATTTTTATTAGCTTAATGTAATTTTGATTTTCTTTGGATTTCTGAGTTGAGACTGAAACTGGTCACTTGTGATCAGTGGTCTACCACAATAAATAACGTTTAAATATATAAATAAGTAAATAATGCATGTGTGTATGTATTTGAAACACACACACACACACACACACACACACACACACACACACACACACACACACACACACACACATACTCTGGTCATACATTACACTCGCATACTAAATACATAGCCCACATACAATGGGATAGGGTCTTCAGCCCTGTATGTGAGGTTCTCCTGTTAAAAACATTTTCATTTCTTTTATATGAGTGAAGTTCACTTGAAATGTAGCTTGACATGTAATCATTAGTTTCTAGCTTTGAGACTCCACTTGGTAAAGCTACAGTCAGCCAACCACATATCCAGTGATATACTGGTATGTTTGTAGGTTCTTACTAAGCTTATAGCCAAGAAGGCCACTGAGAAATCCAATCATAATACTGCTGGGAGGTGAACAGTGTCTCCGTTAATTAGATTTTCCTCACACATTCCAGGTAAACACTTGTTCTCATCCATACAGTCACCAAAGCTGGTTTTGGTTGCCTGCTCCAGAAATGGGGGCTATGTTGGGTTCAGTATGTACTGTGCTATTTAGGGGTGTTGATGTAGCAGCATAGATTTAGGCTTATCTGCACTCTTGTTTAATTTCTCTAATATCTTTGATACTACAGTTAAAGAAAATACATAAAACAACATCTCAAACTTCAGTTATGATAACAGTTCTATGTAATTTAAATGTTAACTGTCATGGTGATAACAAATATTAAGATATGAGCTGTGGTTAAAAAAGAACAGAGTAGTAATATGTCTTTGTCTGTACTGATGAGCAACGTTGCTCTGTTGCACCATTTATCAGTTCATAGTAATGCACGTTCCCACAAGATCAGTATTTCACACTGTGGAAATTTGCATGACTATGAATCGATCAACTAATCAGTTTTACACTGCTTAGCAGAGTGCTCTACGGACCTGTGATACAAAGTTGCAAGACTCCTGATAGAGCATACATAGACACTGACTTTGCCAAAATGACATAGCTCATATTGAATATTTTGTAAGTTAACTCTGAGCTAGAAGAAACATAGAAAGAAAGGAAAGTACAGCTGTTTAAGTAAACTTACCATAACAGTAGATGTTCAAAAGATCCCTATTGTGGTAGTATAAGATATATGGGTTATATTCTGATACGGCTATAGCAGCTGACCACCTTCCAAAGCTTGAGGACACCTTCAACACATGCAAGCCATTAGTCATCTTGAGCTGAGATGACTAAAAGACAAGTTTGCCCATCGAGGCCTTCAGAGTTTCATGCCAAGAGAGATAGAAGGATGCTAAAGCCCTGACAAGGACAATGCTAGGAAGACAAAAATTCATTTCCACACCCTGGCATAAAAAAATATGAAAATAAGAGGAAAGGAGGAAGGGAGCAGCTATTGCAGCAGTTATCATTCGGACATCTATTGTGTTGGTAAGTTTCCTTACACAACTGCACTGTGTTCTTCATTATGATCCCTGCTGCAGAAGCCTAACTTGTATGAGTCAATTACAATTGCTTAGATAGACGGGGAGGAGGAAAGATGATGGTCCAGGAACCCCAAGAGAATGGTCTTAGCACAGCATGTCCTAGACACATACCTCTCAACCTATTAGCATAAGAAATCTGGACAAATAGAAAAATAATGAGAGGCAAAGGCCCAAAAATAGGGAGAGATTTTAAATGTTGCACTTCGAAACTTAGAAACTTCCTACAATAATAGCTTTTGCATTGACATACATGTTTTGGAGGACATGAAGTCTGAAACTCAAATGTTTGTCATTATTTAGTGACTTCAATCCTCAATTATTTTCCTGAAACCACACATCTAAAGAGGAATAGATCGACAATATGAGGCAAAAATCTGGACATTCTGTGAAAATCTGGACAGTTAAGAGATATGCCTAAGCATCTAGAAGGGGTCTATTTTATAGTGCTTTGTAAAAGTGTCAACAGAAATTACTTTTAGACTACAACCCTTTCTAAAAAGCCACAGATGAAACCAACACCCTGGTAGAATGAGGCTTGACTCTGCCTGGAATAGTTTTGCTGTTGTGGGAGGAACAAAAAGTAATAGCATGAGACAATCATTTGGAAATAGTCTGTTTTAACACAGCTTATCCTTTCTCCTTATCTTCACAAAAATGAACAATTGATCAGAAGTTCATTTTGCCAAGACAGTACCTGAGTTGACTGTAGACAACCAAGGAATTCAGCATCCTTTTGCTATCATTTTTTAGATCTTGAAAAAAGACAAGGTGATGGATATATTACCTTAAATTAAACTTGGGTACCACTTCAAACATAAAAAAGATTGTCTGCCACATAGTTTTTCTCTTACAGAATGTAAGATACTGCTAGAGTGAAATTGTGCTGTAAAGCTATATCCCAGGCTACCATGGCTAGTCTGCACAGAGAGTAAGATCTGGTTTCCCCTGGCTTCATTATGTACCAAATCACTGTGGTCTTGTCTGTAAACATCTGTAGAGGTCCCAGGGATTACTGATGATTTAGAGCTAAAACCATTTTAATGTTACCCTATCTGCATTTAATCTTACTATGTTATGAATTTTCCTATGTACTAATTTTGTATATAATATTATTGATTGAAAGACTGTGATGTATTTTCTGTTCTTTGAGCTCAGGTTATGGCTGAAAAGGGCCAAATAATCAGTCCACTTACCCAGTGAATAAATAGTAAATAAATAAACATCACAGCCAACATCTCTTCTATGTTGGTATGTTTTTGTTCATCTTTTTTTGTTCCAAAGACTTATACGTTTATACTCACTGACACTGACCCACTGACACTGATCCATTGAAACTGAGCCGCTGACACTGACACTGATCCACTGACACTGACCCACTGACACTTACACTAATCCACTGACACTGACACTGATCCACTGACACTGACCCACTGACACTGACACTGATCCACTGACACTGACCCACTGACACTGATCCACTGAAACTGATCCACTGACACTGACACTGATCCACAGACACTGACTCACTAACACTAACACTGATCCACTGACACTGATTCTCAAACAAAGCCTGAGATGTCAGTTGAGAATGGCTGTCTTTGGGCAGGATGGGAAAACTGGAGACATGGAGACCTGGAATCCAAGAAATTTGGTATCTCCACTACATTATCTTCCTTTTGACAAATCCTAACACTGGAATTTGAAAAGTCAAGGGAAGCTGATGCTATGACCATAGAGATTTTAAAATACAACTGCATCTTTCTCATTTACAGTCTTGCAAGAGGTATCATAAGTATCATAGATGCCATGAGTCATAGAATCCTGAGAAAGGAGCTAGCAGCCCTTTGTTTGCTAATATTATACTGTATTACTGGGGAAAACAGTGTTTACATCTAAATATTCTAATTATATTCCTCTCTATCTATGATTGTTGGACAATATTTTCCTGATTTGGAATGGTACATCCAGGAAGTGGAAGAATTTTTAGTATTCATCAATAATAATACTAATTTTTGAAGGTTCACGCATAATTATGGGATAGAAGGGATTAATTACTTGGATGTCCAGGTCCAGAATGTAAGAATTTTGTTTTAAGATATTTAGAAAAGTAAATATTACAAATTCACATTTGCACCTTTGTATAGCACCTTTGTATAGAACATCCCCACACCACCAAAAAAGAAATATCATCAAGGGATAATTGGCCAGGGCTTCTAGGATGACATCCCACTTTGCAAATTTTGTGGAAGAGATGGGTAAGATTGAGGAATTCCTTCAGCATGGATATCCAGCTAAATTGGTAAAGGAGCTAGCAGCAGGGGTCCTACAGGCTTGAGGTAAAAAAATTGTTCCCTGGCTGGGAAGGAACGATGAGGGTGTTGGACCTGAATGCATTACAGAGATGAGAGTGGATGATTACAATAGGTCCATTATTTTAAAATATAACCAGTATACAAAGGAAACAGAAAAATGTTTCCAAATATTGGAACATTGTCTCTCAGGTGCCCAACAGTTTACATTTTTTTTTCAAAGCTCCCTTTATGGACTTATAAGAAGGGACAAAATGTTAAAGAATATCTTAGAAAAAAAGAAAAATGAGAATGTGTTACAGATGTGGTCTGCGTAAGCAAGGCACCTATGTAACTGATAGTGAGGAACTGAAAATTCCTAGCCTAGGCAGGTAGGACCTTTAAATATTATAAATACTTCAATTGTTGTTCCATTGGGGTTGTATATTTAGTTTATTGTAAAGTTTGCTCTTCCGTTTATCTTGAGAAACCAAGAGGACATAAAAATGAGCATATATGAACATAACAATTATATAAAAAGGGGGTAATGACCTTTACAGGCATTCTTTGGAATGTGTATGATGTAGGTGATTATTTTGGATAATAGAGCAAGTTGACCACAAACTCAAAGGACAATTGGAAATTCTATTGGAATATTATAAACTGCTTTGGAGGTTAAACTCTAGTGTGCCCCAGGATTAAATTATCAAGTTTCCCTAGCCCCAGTCTTAAAATTAAGGGCAGTTAAACTTTAAATGCCTTGTTTATATTTAAGCTTTTTATACTTTTTGTCAACAACTTCCCCATTCTGATGCTGTAATATCATACGTATTTTGTTTTTTAATTTTTGATACATGTACAGCTTGGATGAATGACTAATTTATTATGCAGTCTATGTTTTTTAATATTGAGAGCCAATTGAACTTGACAGGAAATGAAGCAATTTTGGTTGGCAGCATTAGCTAAAAACTATGTTGCATCTTTGGATTTAAAATTGAACTTTTTATTTAAAGGATCAGTTCTAATGAAGTCTCTCTTAGAGAGGAAAGCACTAAACAAATAAAGTGGTTTCAAAAAGAAATTATGAATCTGGGCATCTTGAGGCAATGTAGAAATTGCCTCATGTACACAGGCAACCCTCTCCTCCTACCACCCAACACTACAAGCAGTGAGAGATGCACTTATCTAGCCAAACTGGAGGTAAAGCTCTCTCCAGCCAAGACTGAACTTGACAGTCATGAGAAAGTAAACATTTGCACCTCACCACATTCATCACATAGTCTCACTAAATCTACACCACCAAAATCCACACATAGTAACACAACAACATTTGCAGAGGCTCTCAATAATAATCTGTCTAAGCAACAGAGACCTCCAAAGCAGAAACGCAAGCAACCTCCATCGCCCAACACAACCCGAATGACACATAGCCCACAGACTCAGTGTGCCACTCAACCATAGCCAATTAGGCAAAACAACGTACCCAACACACTAGTCATAGGTGACTCTATAGTCAGGCACACTGATGTCCCACGCACCAGGCTAAGCAAGGAGAAGGTTACTGTCAGCTGCTTGTTGAGTGCCAGGATCTGCCACATAACCCACACACTCAGGTCACTCCACAACAAGTACAAATATGACTCTGTCATTGTCCATGTTGGTGTGAATGACCTGTGATGTACCTCCCTGGACTACATGAAAAGAGACATGGAAGAGCTCTCTGATCTTGTAGCCCAGGCAAGTATGACCTTAGCTCTGAGTAGCATTCTGTCATCGCCCAGAATGATACTGCAGTGCAAGGACAAAATAATTGACTTCAACAATTGGCTAAACTTCTGGTGAGATTCTAAGGGGATCCAGTATCTGTCTGCTTGGGATAACATGGTCGACAGACCACAATGCTTTGCCACAGATGGCCTGCACCTGTAACCCCTGGGATTCCGCATACTGGCTAATGCTCTTGCTGCCCCTATAGTGCCTTTTTTTAGGTAAGGTTTAAATAACAAATTCATCACCCTAACAGGAACAGGCAAGCAAAAACTGAGGGTACTGCTACTCAATGCTAGAAGTCTAAATCTCAAAATGCACCCTTGCACTACCAGGCTATAACTCATACCACACTTTTCGGCCATGTAACCTGGACTGAAACACCAAAGGCGGAGGTATGTCTATATTCATTAAGGATATCCACACCTCCAGGCTAGTTGCTCAGCATAATGCATCCGAGGTTATCCAAGTGCAACTAACTCTGGGCAAAACTGCAATCCAAATTGTAGCTTGCTACAGACCACCCACCATGCCCCAGGATTCCCACTCCTCTTTTCTTGATGTACTGGAAAATATTAGGGTTCAACCAAACACCCTAATAATGGGCAATTTCAACTACCCCACCATTAACTGGGAAAACTACTCATGTACCAACTCCTTAGCTCAACACTTTCTGGAATTCATAAACTCCAATGCCCTGGATCAACTTATCCACACCCCCACCAGGGGCAACAATATCCTAGACCTAGTCTTTACCAACATGAGTGACCGGTGTTCCACACCTGAAGTCAACTCCTCATTGGTCCAATCCGACCATAAGCTAATCACCCTTGATATCCACATCCCGCTCCCACCCCATTAAGGAAACCATGGTAAAAAAATTTCTCCAAAGCCAACTTCATGCTTCTTAAGACAGAAGTGGTGAACTTCATGACACCCATGCAGATGGACAATACAGTTACAACTGCTGAATCCTACACAAATGCACTCTATAAGCACTTACACGAGTGCATGAATAGTGCTATCCCAAACAGAACCAAGATACTATCCTGCAAAAAAAGGAAGCCAATCTGGTGGTCCCCTGTCATAAGCAAACTGTACAGCAGAAGGAAGAAACTGTTGTAAAAGAGAGTAAAATCTCATGAGTGGAAGAGCTCCCTGGTCAGCCTCAGTAAGAAGCTGAGATTCCTTATAAGATCCTCCGAAGCTAGCTACGAAAACAAAATCGCCACTAATTCTAAGAACAACCACAAAGCATTCTATAGCTATGTCAAGAATCTCAATGGCAACACCCAGATCTGTACTGAATTACAGCACAAAGGCAAGAAAATTACAGAACCAACTGATATTGCCAACATCCTGGCAGATAGGTTCAGTGCTAACTTTACCCCCCCTCACCCCCTAAAGGGCCCATGTCTATACAGGAAGAATGCAGAGTCCCTGTAATCACAACTATGCAGGTAAAAGCTGCATTCTCTAAAGCCAAAAACACAGCATCCATGGGACCAGACAACATCCCAGGATGCATTTTACATGAACTTCAGAACAAACTGGCTCCCCACTTATGCACCATGTTCAATAATAGCCTCGCATCAGGCTTTGTGCCCCCTGAATGTTGCACAGCAACAGTTATCCCACTCCACAAAGGGGGAGCCACCACTAATCCCAGGAACTATCGGCCTATTAGCCTGACGAGCCTGGTCTGCAAGGCCATGGAATGTATCATCATGGAACTCATAAACAAAGACATTGGTAACCTCCAAACTCTGGATCCCACCCAGTTTGGGTTTGTGAAAGGCAGATCATACCTCCTGAATATGATCGACCTCTTTGAGGCAGTCACCAAAGTTGTAGATGAGGATAAGGTGGTTCACACAGCCTATCTTGACCTCACCAAGGCTTTCAACACCATCCCCCATTCTGAAATTATAGCTAAACTCAGCAAACTAGGTATAAATCCCTACGTCACAAGATGGGTTGTCAACTGGCTTACTGACAGAACCCACACTGTAAAAGTTGCAGACTCCAAATCTAACCTCAAAGCAGTGACAAGTGGAGTACCACAGGGTTCCGTCCTGGGACCTCTCTTGTTTGGTATCTACTTCTCTGAAGTACAGGCTAACACAGAACACCTCTAGCTAATGAAGTTCACAGATGACTGCAAACTAGGAGCCATAGTCAAGTCCCCAAATGATGTGGACATCCTACAGAAGGGCCTCGTTGAGACAGATGCCTGGTATCAGAGTCATGGCCTCAAGCTCAATGCCAAAAAGTGCAGTGTCATCCCCTTTGGTAAAAACTCCGTACCCATGAACTACCACATAGGCAGTAATCTACTTAATACCTAATGTGTGATAAGAGACCTTGGGACCCAGGTGGACAGTAGTCTCTCCTTTGATAGTCACATTGCCACAGTAGTCAGAAAGTCCTTCTACATGGCACACCTCATCATAAAAGGGTTCTCATCCAGGAAAGAAGAGGTCATTGTTCCCCTCTACTCGACACTCATTAGACCCATTATAGAGTATAACGCCCCTTTTGGAATGTACCTCACAAGACATCTGCAGCAGCTGGAAAGTCCACAGAAGTACCTCACAAGCAGGATTACTGGTCTCAAACAAATGCCCTACACTGACCACCTCAAAAACCTCCAGCTTTACTCCGTAGCATATCGCCTACTCTGAGGTGATCTCTGCCTAACATATAAATCTATGTCAAACACAGAGCTGTTGGGCATGCTACACCTAAAGAAATCCCAAGCCCTCTGAGCTACATATTCTAGGGACCTAACCTTGTCACCACAATAAATAGGACATGCTGGAGGGATAGATTCCTGTTCCATGGACTTCCCATACTCTGGAACAGGCTACCCATCTATGTCAAGCAAAGTTCTTCATTAGCACTCTTCAAGGAAAATCTTGATGAGTGGATGGGAAATAGGAAATACACCCCGGGGATCACTTCTGTGTCTCTGCCTGACAGTGGCATAGGAAAATAACTTTCTTGGGTGGCGTAAGCCAGGGAACCTTGTTGGCTAGGCTTATGTAGGCCCTTGGACCGATAACCTAGTACCTACCTATGAACCTATGAACCTAAATGTGTGTTGCACATAGTTAGAGTGATTTTTTTATTCTAAATCCTTTTAATCCTGGGTGCTGGTTGCAGAAGGTATGCACTTGGTTATTAATCCTGAGGAATGCTCTTGGTGAGAAGGACATCTGACTGAAAAATCCTCAGAAATAGATTGAAATACAGATCTATTTTTTCCCTTGGAAGAAAAGCTCTTTACCAAGGTGTCCAGGAAGTAGACCAGGAAAACAATTATGTGAGAAGAAGTCAAAAAAGACTTCAGAATGTTCTCTTGGAATCTTAGCCTGTGTAGGAAATTACTTACACAAGTGAGAGATTCCTGACACTTTGAAAGGGACTCGCAAAGATAAGCAAGTCATCTAAACAAGGAAAAATGTGAATACCTTAAAGACTGCAGTAGGATACAGCGGGGACTAGACACTTTGTGAATACTGTTAATAGATAACTCAAATATCAAGGCAAGGCAGAGGGCTGATAATGTGATTATATTCATCTTGTAAATCTAAGGTCACAAGAAAACTCAAGTGAGGAAGGAGTAATAAGTTGAGATGTGGCAGCATTTTGAACTTGGGCACTATCACAGGCTAGTTCAAAAAGGAAAGGTCTGGAACTGTTCTTCAAGAAGCATTGTTCTTTGACACCAGGAGCATTCTTGAATAAAATCCTTCTCCTAAATGAGGAGGAGGAACAGCTTCTTTTATCCTTTGATACAGTATATGATGTATGACTTGAGGGAAAAGAAGAGTTTGGTCTAATGGAAGTGGAACAATCCCTAAAAAGGAGGGAGAGAGTTTTACTGTCATTTGTAGCCTTGATGGGTAATTATCAGAACCCATCTGTTGCCAAAGAGAGAAATGGCGGTGCAGACTTTCCTGAAGGACTAAGGGACTGATGGGGGAGGGCAGGGACAATGACCCTCATATTTTCGTTCTGATTTAATGGACACTTCTTTATTCTGGTCTGCAGTTGGTTAACTTTCTTTTTAAACCTGAGACTGTTCAGCTTGTTTTTTTTTAAACCAGATAAGAGAAGAAGAATCCCCTGAAAGGTTTGGAGAAGGAAGGCTGAAAAAATCTGAGAAATCCCTTGAATCAGCTTTGCTATCTCACTTTTTAATGACCTCTGCAGTAGAAGGTCCAAAAACTAATTCTCTAACCAATGCAAAATTCAGACTTTTATTTCTGACATCCTTTGGGTGGTTTTAGGAAGGCAGCTAGACATCTCACTTCATAACAGTCCCAGAGGTAGCAGCCCTGGAAGTGGTATCTGCAGAATTATATTCCCATTTCAAACAGTGGGTAGGAACTTGAGAAACAATAGAGATCGAATTATACAAAGAAAATGTTTGAAAATAAGAGGATGCCAAAACATTCCTCATACTCTTGCAATTGGCCAGGATAAATTGTAAGATTATGCTCAACAAGGTTTTAAGGTTGAAAGTAACTTTGCTACAAATATGCAACATAAATAAGGAATAAGATAAAGCTTGCTTAAATGTAGAAATAGAGTTTAGGGGTCTATATTAGATCAGCGAACACTTAAAAAAGTGAACACTGATTGATCGACCTTATGTAAGCGAAAGCTTACAATCTCGAACTGTCAGATCAGCTATTTTTTTCCTAGGGAAAAAATTGCTGATCAAAAACACATACACACAACACAAGCACACCAAGAAAACAGAAATCCACACACATACACCTAAAATCTGACACCTAACCCTACACTAAACTATGCACACACCACTAACTATCCACTTACCTTAACCCAAACCTTAACCCTAAGGTCCATCACTATCACCTCACCCGCTCCCTAACTCACCTAAACCTGCCCTAACCCTCACATCAACACAATCGCACACATACCTAACCTGAGCCCTAACCATAACTCACCTAACCCACCCTAACACTCACATCCACAAAATCACACACTTACCTGAATACTGCCCATAACTTTCCACCGCAGCACTGAAAATACCGAAGCTACAGAAAAGGACAACCGAATTCTTTCCTTAGGAAGAAAATTTGGGTTTTTGTTCATTCAATAAAATAAGGTTGATCAATCAGCATTCCTTGTTTCAGCGTTCGCTGATCTAATATAGACCCGAGTTTAGTAATATGTGATAAGCATCCATACTAAATGACTGTGGCTTAAAAAAATAAGGAACTTGCTTATGAGTGTATTACACACACATCAAGAAAGCTGACTTCTTGCAGACTTGGCAAGAATGTAAAAAAAAAACAGGATATATCAGAAAAAAAAACTAATCTGCTTTCTTTAAAGAATGGACAACAGGACATGTGTTTATCCACAAGGCATTTCCTTAAATATATGCTTTTCTCCACTTATCAGCATTTGCACAAGAACAGATGTGTCAGCATTTGTGTCATCAAGGCAGTATCTTTTCAAAACCAAGAGGGTGTGTATTTAACTAAAAATGTATATAATTTCTGTATTAAATCCAGTTATGTTAGGGGTATTGGTAGGGATGCATTTGTTCTGAGGTAATGTTATATCTCTCACATCATCTGTACTATATGAGAAGTAAAGTAGAACATTTTCTGAAGCTGTAACAGAAGTATGTGTGGTTTATTATAAAAAGTTATTGGTTACTGCTCTTAAAGACAGGTGCTGCAAAGTATATTCTCTCATCAGTGTATATTCTGCAAGTTTCTGTATGCAACAGACTGTGAATGCAACTATAACCAGACTTTGATTTCAGCAGAATCCAGCCAGCAAGACTGAGTGTCTTAAGAAGACTTCAAATCCATCACAGTAAGCATCAGAGTAACAGCACCGTGCTTTAGCACCTTAAAATTAAGTTTTCAATGGCGAGCCTACCTGCATTCAAACACAGAGGGAAGGATAAGCCCTGCAGAGGGCTACGTCAGTCAAATTGCAGTAACTAACAGTTGTACGTATGTGTAATTTCTAAGCAGAAGTATTCCAGTTTATGCAGCTTGCAGCAGTAAAGTTTTTTTAGACGTCTAAATCCAGTGAGACTAGTTCAGGAAAGTGAAGTGCCATAAATTCTCTAAGAAAAGGTGAATATCTACTTTCACAGCAGTCTGCTACCTGTTGTGCTTCACCAGCTTCTCAAGTGACTTTGAAAAATTTCCAGCCATCAACAACTACAGCCTGATCATCTGTTTTCTTGCTAACTGGTAAGACTTTTTTCTGTGTCACATTTTTAGCATGGATGCTATTAGACGGTTTTCATATTATTAGACAGTTTGGATATTATTAGACAGTATGGATATTATTAAATATAATTTGTGTAGGAATAAACCAAGCTTTAGTAAATTGCAATGTTGGTATACACAGCACATTAGTAAATGTAAAACCTTATTAGGGCAGTTTGATAGTAAGGCATTATGCAAATGTATTACAATATTTGACTGGTATCTCAAAGAAAACCATGTGGAGTATGACAAATGTTTATTTTGTCAATCAACAAAAGCTGCATTTTGTGTATTATGCCATAAAAAGTATTGCATGATATTGCTAAAACAATAGACTGTGAAGACATATATGTTCATGATAAAGAATTAACTAAGATTAAAGTGTTTCCATTATATTCAGATGTTGAACAGTTATGTCCTGTCACCACATGTAAAACGTTAATTTCAGCATTGCAATAGGAGTCAAATCAGTTACTGACAGGACCTCAAGTATATTCTGTCACAAAAGAATGTAATAAACTTCTAAAAGACAGGCACAATGAGTTCAGGAAGCTTAGACAAGTTATACAAACATGTTTTCAAAAGTGCATAGGAGTTTCAAATTCAGCAGAACAGCTTACTAAACAATGTCAGGAAGACCATGCAACATTACAGGAAACTTTTAAACAGCAGTTGCAAGATGAAGAAAATAGATTAGCTGAACTGACAAGGACTGATTTCCTACATACATTGGGAAAGAGCAGGAAACTACAGCTGATCTGTACAAATGAAATATATTTTATAATATGTTTGTGTTTTGAAAATGGTTAAGCATACATGGTAGGATAGTAAAATACAAATCATTCTCAAATGCTTAAAACTTCCATTCAATTAAAGCAATATATTTATCAGTACTACAGTAAAGTAGAGTGTATGACTGCCATTCTCATAGCATAGTCAAAAGGTAAAGAAAACAGTTCTAGTGTATAAAAAATAAATAAAAAAGTTAATAAGAGTAAAGATTTAAAGTCACAACACTGACATGCTTGTATAAAGATTTAAAGTGACAAGACTGACATGCATGTATTTTCTTTTTATACAATACACAAGAATAACAGGCAGACAACAGCAAATATAAATAATATAACTATAAACATGTGTTAGTTAAGCTAATATCTATTTATTTTTTACAATTTTTATAATTGTATAGTAACACCAAACAGTTAAAGTTCTGAATTTTAAAAAGAAATAAAATCACAGATGGTATTAGTCAAGCAATCTTTGTAAAATGAATGGCAGAGCAGTTAAATAAATAAAAATACTGAAATCAAAAGTTAAAAAAATATGTAAGCTAATTGTAAAATAATGTTTAGTTTGCATAGTTATACAAATCACAAATATAATACTAAGTGTTTTCTAACTGCATTTTACTAACAGATGATTAAGGGAAAATGTTAAAAGGGTTAACTGAAATGTGAGCTCAGACCTTCCTAGACTGGATGAATAGTTACAGGAAATGTTGGAAAGATAAGATAAGAAACAAGACTGATTGCCAGACAAGTAGCTTGAGTTTTTCTAAAAACTTATTGTTATTAAAACATAATTGTTAAAATGTTCACATGCAATACTACTTGGTAATTATAATAAAACATCACAATTGTGCATATATGTCACTGATAAAAATAAAAAACCTCAGTTACATCAAGTATAGCCAACAGATGGGTTATAGTATACATACAGTTCAAATAAAGTATACAGGAGGGTACAAATAACTACTACTAGTAGTAGACAGCAAAGGCAACAGAAAGAAAACAGCCAATCAAATCAGACAAAGGTCTATAGTTTAATAACCTAATAAAGCAAATGTATAACCAAAGTATTGGGCTGACATACATTATAAAGCAAATAAACAATAGTGCAATACTACTGGGCGAGGGGTACTTTCTCAGTTTTAAACTGACTGTGTGAGCAGTATTGCAAAAGGGTATAAAATAAAGCTACAGGAAGAAATATCTCATTCCTTCTTGACAATACTCTGTCAGGGGGAGGGAAAACAGGTATTAGTGCATTAGAAATATTGGTAAATAGATTAATCTTGACAGGATAAGATATTTTGCAAGTTGCTAATAGCTATCATTCTAGTTATTATTGTATTGTTTAGTATTAAATTGTATTTACAACCTGTTAAACTGCAAAACTATACAAGAGATTACTTAAAATTGCTTTATTAAAGCTATACAAGAAAAAAGTAAAGATATGTAAAAATTGAGCAAGAATGGTCACTATTTTAATATGTTTTTTGCAAGACAATGTTAGTATGCAAAAAGCATAAATGTTTCTAATTTTTGGGTATGTAATTGCCTCTGGTAGCAATTTTACTAGATACGTCTAAAGAAACATAAGAATTTTCCAAGATTTTGCTTGATGTTAATGTTAATAAATTTGTAGATTGGACTATGTACAAATACAAAATAATTCAGTGTGTGTGTGTGTGTGTGTGTGTGTGTGTGTGTGTGTGTGTGTGTGTGTGTGTGTGTGTGTGTTGTTTGT